>NW_010145361.1:0-26403 GCF_000699245.1 Pterocles gutturalis | reverse complement strand
ATTTATAATATAATGTAATATAATTCATCTTATGATAGGCTGCTCCAAGCTCTGTCCCAGCATGTACTGGTGTCAGTGTAAAATCAGGATGTGTTTTTCGAGGAAACTTTATTCTTCAGATACTCCAGAACAGTTTCTAAGAAAGGTAGACGCTCGCTGAGGAGAGTACATGGATATTGTAGACACACATCTCTCAAACTCTGAGAGCAAGAAGGACAGAAAATGGAGATAGGCTGCAGATATGTTTTCTGATTTTCAGCAAGTTCATAGAGCTAAGATCCACCTACTCCAGGGAGTTGCTAAGGTACAGAATTAACAGCCAAATACATTTTCTTTGCAGGCAGCTGAAGTAGAGTTTAAGGAAGCCCGAGGAGGTGCCGAGGAGACCCTCGGATGTTTGTGTGTCGTACTTGGAGTTAGGAAGAAGGGTGTGGGTGAAGAGAGCTGTTGAGAGCAGAGTTTAGGGCAGAGAGTAGAAAGTGTAACTATGACATGTTCTTTAAAATACAGAGACCACATAAAAATTTCTAAAGAAGTTAAAGGATTACAAGGTATATTGTGCTGATTTTCTTTTTTGAAGCCCCCCCCCCCCAAACTTTTTTAGACCATTTATCGTCATGGCTATAATCTGAATACATGGACTAAAACCATGTTTAAAAATTATTTTCTAAGTATTTTCCCTATCACCAAATGTCCTGGAAAACTGTGTGTGATCACTTTGGTAGAGTGGCAAGTTTTTTTCTGAAGTTTCTTCATAGGCCAAAGTATGATAGCTTTTGCTTAAACATGATAGTTAAAAGGAGATGGATATATAATTCTAATTAAAAAAAAAAAGATAAAACTTTTATTAGATTTACCACAAAATGCCACTTGGTTCACTCAGCTGCTTTCCATGTGAAGTATCAGCATGGAGTCTGTTTTTTAATACCATTTGGCAAATAGCCAAGTGTTAGTAAGGATAGCATCCAGCTTTTTGAGATCAAGAGATTTCAAATCACAGGAGAGAAATGGTATTAATCGCCATTGTAGAGAATGTTAAGAGGGAAGTGACAGAGTCACTCAGTAGGTTACAGATTGAACTGGAGGTGCTGGATAGAGTGAAATTTATTCAGGCTAGATTGCCGTAATACCACCTTCTGAAACCAGAATATTTTTAGCTGAGAAACTAAATGCTGTCCTTGAAAATCCTTTTCAGCCTGACTCCATTCAATTATATTGTGCTTTGGATTCTACATTCTTTTTCCCCCTTTCATCTGTGGAAATACAGTGCTACTGGAATTGCTCTTCAGCCAGTAAATACCACATCTGCCGTGGGAGTTCGCAGAGCCAGGGGAGGCCAGAGGGAGGTGCACTGATAGCGACTTCAGCAGAGCAAGGAATGACAAAGATGACACCCATTTAGTATCCTTCACTTGAAACAATGTGGTATCATGGTTTTAAGCACTGCTGTTGCAAACCTCTTTGGGATCCTAACTCATTTTTTGTGCAATGAATCTGTGTCAGTGTTTGATGTTTTAAGTTAGTAGGTTTCAATTCAGCTCATGGTTTAGTGAGGGAATTTATGGCACAAATTTCAAGAAAGTTTATTCCACTACCTGGGATGGAAGGGGAAACCTATAAAAGAGTTAAGTAGATAAAGAATTCCATACATCCACTCACATTTTTCTTATTCCTTAGAGGTATCTCTTTTCCTTCTCTCGGTACTGCGAATAATTTTTCCTTTTACTGTATTTTTGAGTAACCCTACCTTAGTACATTTTATCTTGCTAATAAATTATTTTTACTGGTAGTTCTAGTTTCAAGTGTGTTTGAGACACTACCTGTGTTTTACAATTGTTAGTAGAGGACCACAGTTCATAAAGCTTAATCCTAGAAAATGATGAAGACAGTTCTCATCTGGTGCTCAGATACCATGGCAAAGAGCACAAGATAGATAATGATTATGTTTAATTTTGTAATGGGTAAAACAAGAAGGTTTAAGTTTGAACCCACTTTCACTTATGAGAATCAGGTAGGACTCTTGGAAGAACTCTGTGGAGCTGAGGGATTTCAGCACTAGTTGAAAATGGCATAGGCATGTTGCAACAAAGGCCTATTTTGTTGCTTTTGAGACATCTCCAGTAAGTGAAGAATAAATAGAAAACTTTGCCACTACTCACTGTGAAGAACTATGTTAAAGTTTTCACTTTTATTCTGGAAAGGTTTGTAAGAACAGTCAAGTATTTCCTTTCTGTTTCTGAAACTGGGCAAGTTTATGCCCCTTTCTACTTCACTTTGCTTTTGCTTTGGCAAGAGAAAATGCAGGTAAATGAAAGCAGTCTGCACATCCCTATGAAAGCTTTCTATTCATTTCCCTTCTGTGGGAAGAGGGAGGACCTAAGAACAGTTTAACCAGGTCACATTTCTTAGCCAGTATCCTCTCTTTGAGGCCAGGAAAATGTAAGTGCAGAGCCTGAACAGTGATGATAATATAAAGGATGGCTGATGTTCACTTGTGTGTTAAAGTCAAGCTTCTGTGTAAGAAAAAGAGAAGGAGCAACTCTGTCCTCACTAGTCAATCTATGTTTTTTCCAAGCATGCATCTTAAACAAATATTGACATGAAAGAGGTTGCGTTTTTTATTGTCCGGCACCATGTTGGCTTGGTGAGGCTGTTAATTTGAATTTTATTTTATTATTTTTTTTAAAGCTACTGAGTTGATATTTTCACAGCACTGTGTATGAAGGCTCAAAGGTCTCTGTTTCTGAGAGGTAATCACCACTTCAGAGTACATTTTCTGTGAACAAGGTTAAGATTGTTTTCCTCCATGTGCTATATTCTACATTTATCTACATTAAATTTCTTCTATCACCTTATTCCCCAGTCATTTAGGCCCTACATAGTTGGATCTTATCTTTATTATCTTGGATAGGAGTCCCACACCATACCATTTCTCATAACAAGCCAAAATTTTATTTGAGAGCTGAGAGGCCTGTTTGTTTTGGAATAAGAATACGAGTTGAGGTCTTCAATATCATTCCTGTTTTTTGAAATGTTGCATATGCTTTTCATTTTTTATTTTATTTTTGGAGGAGGAGAAGGGGTTCTGGGCTGGACCCAGGCTGTTACATTTGGATCTCCATGTCAGATCCGTATGCTGTTGGCTTGAGAGCTTTGATCACAGCACTTTGGGTACTGCTGTGCACATCGAGTTGCTCAGCCCATCCCCTGCCTGACGCTGAATTTGTCAGTACAGGCTCCGCTGCCTCCCCCGTATCTGAAGCACAGTCCTCTGTGTCAGACTTCTATGTCTGCTCTGTTTCTCTTTTCAGGCTGATGTGATAGCTAAGGAAAGAAGCACTAACGTCACAACCTGTTTCTGACACAGTCACAATTCACTTCATGCAGTACTTTTGGACAAATACACTTGGAGCGATTCTATTTTTGTTATTTTCATCTCCCTCTGATATTCTTGGCAAAATTCTCAGTGAGTAAATGGAAGGGGGTAGGAAAAAAAGAAATGCCTGCACTCGGATTGATCTTCCAGTTTCCTCACCGGTCTTGAGTGTTGTTCTTTACAGGTTGCAGGACTCACCTTCTCAGGCTTTTTTTTCTGATTTGAGTTACTCTTTAATTTCTGCATTCAGTCTCCTCTAGACCTAGAGAATCCGCAGTCAAAGATTTGCCCTTCTCTCTAAACCTTGCTTCTGTTTATCTTCCTGTTCTTCTGCTTTTCTAGTGCCAACAGCAGAGCATACTCTCCTTCTGAGGAAATTGCTCTGTGCCACACATTCACTGAGCTGCAACTTGCCATCATGGCAAATGTAGCGAGAATATGGAAAACGTGGTCTCACTGAATCTAACACCTCTGTTGATTTTACTGGGGTCTGGTTTTCCCCCAGTATTAAAGTTCCAGGATTAAAAATAAATACTAGTAAGTGGATGAAAGCCAAATAAAATAACCCAAAGATTCTAAATTTGTTTAACACCCACATTGGAAAGTCAGAGCAACAAGTGAAGTTAAACAATAGAGATTTCAGTACTGATGTGGAGGGTGGGGAGGGGGGTTAGGTACGATCTAGGAATTTCAGTTAACTTAAAACCTTGGGCCATCTGTTCCATGTGTTTTGGTTCATAAAGGGCAGTGACCTGGCCCAGAGATGTGGTTCCACACCTTTGTCTGGGTGTTTACACTGTATTTTACTTAGAGATACAAACAGGCCTATTTGTATACCGTGAAACACAGGGTGGTGACTCTGCAACATGGGCATTTTTTCTTGTTTAGCTAAACACTTTCAAGAGTGGTGAACAAAGACAGCTATTAGAGGATTTTACATATTTTACTGTTATGAATGGGAACTACAGGATTAAAACAAAGACATCAAAATACCACATGCTGGGTTTTGTGTGTTACAGAACCAATTTGGCTGCATGTAACTTCAGGTTCTTATTACTGCAGAGGTGAAAAATGCAACCTTACTGTGCCTTGTAATTAAATCCAAACCCTCGGATCCCAAGCTACCATGCATTTAAATGGTCTGGGATCTTGTTCTTTATCTTCTCGTAGGCAAAAATAAATCCATGAAGAAAGTGCAGTAATTCTTCCATACGTTTGGACCTGTTCATTCCCCTCCTGTTTGTGAATATTCTTTAATGTTTTCACTACTAGTGGGTTTCCTTTAGTCTTGTGCAGATACCTGATGGATGATAGATGTCCTGGAACCTCTATTCTCTTGGGCTCTCAGCCTAACCTTGAAGCCTTCAGGTGTCACATATATTCTGTGCATTGGAACTTTTTTTCCAGCCATTTTAATCCTCTATCATCAATCTGTTAACAATCACTGCATGTTTTGTTTCATCTCAAGAAACATCTGGAATAGTCATACATATTTAGTGTTTTTGGTTGAAAGGATCTTTTTTATTTGGTCTCATATGTCATTTTTCTTCTTTCCTATACCTTGCTTAGCTACCTATTTTCATTTTAGTGTATCGGGTCATGAATTTGTAAAGTGGATCCTTGGCCTGCTATCAAATAATGTGTCTGAGCAATTGATTATTTATGCAGCTTTTAATAGTAAGTGTTCTGTAATATCTAAGAGATGTTTGACACTGCTTTTCAAAGCTAGTAAGTAAACAAAAAGCTGAAAATCTTTTCTGAATGACCAACTATTATGACTAGACACTAAGTTAGCAGTGCAAATAAAAAAAAAAAAAGATAAACAATTAGCTGTCAGAGAAAAAACTGTCTGAAGACAGAAATTCAGAGTTTATCTAACAGCATGGCAGCCATAGTAATTTTAATTACAGAATAATTATAGTGCAAATCTTTGGTATAACAGTCTGTGGGATAGGGCACTTTGCTGAGGAAAAAAGGAGAGGGGGAAAAAAAAAGAAAAGATATGTAGAGTCAGTGCTCATCTCTGTTCTCTGATCTTCAAACCACATTTCAGAGGACAATGCTTCAAGCACTGGGCTAAAAAATAGTAATGAAACAGTGGTAAATGGGCTAAGGTGAAGAAGACGTTCCGCTTTTCCTTGAAGTAATGCCACATACAACTAAGAGTAGTGCAGGAATCTGAAGAATGGCCAAAAAGGGAACAAAAATAAAATGAACCCTGGACTAAGGCACCCTTCTGAAATAGGGAGTCAGTGCTGGCATGATTGCCCTGGGGGAAGGAGGAGAGGAGAGTGAGCAGCATCTGACTCTCATGCCAACATGGACTTGAGAGACAGAAATATCCCTGAGCCCCACAGTTTAGTTGTAGCCCCTGTGAGTCAAAGGCAGATTGCACGGTGTCAGCTGCCTGTGCTTCTGATGTCATGGACATACATCTCACACAGAAATGCTGGCCTTTTTTTAATTTGTCTGAGAGCTCTATTTGTTGTATACCTGGCAGTTGCTGGGTTTTGGGGTTGTTTTTTTCCCCACCACTACTTTGAGAAGATGATTTTGTAATTTGAACCACAGGCAAATTAACTGTCACTGTTGGCTTGTACATTTAGGGACCTTGCTCTCAACCTGATTTTAAAACTGATTTGTACTGCTGGCTCCTATGTTTTAGGAAGAAGATCTAATGTCCCTATAAAGCATTAAGATTTGGCCATGTTCTGTTCCAATGTAACAGTTCCTCCGAGCTGTAGGAAGTTTTATTTCTGTTGTACATCTGCAGTAAGAACCAGGCATTTGAAATCCGAGCCCCTTAAGGGCCCAGATCTCAGAGATATTGGTCATCTCCCGCAACTTTTTGTCTGCTTTCAATTCCCATTGCAGTCAGCGGGAGATGAGGCTCTCAGCACCTTGCAGGATCAGGCTTGCAGAGGTTGCTTTTGGAGAAGGTTGTCTGCCTATGTATTCAGCTGGCTGGATGATCTCTCATCAGACGGCTCCATATGTTATTACAACATCCCAGATATTTCTGCTGTCAGCTGAAGCTGAAACAATGTCTGCATTGTCTGGCCTCTGGTTGAAAAGTTACTAAGTGGAAGCAAGCAAGACTAATGGATTTAAGCTTTTTTGAAAATTGAATTAGATTTTTTAGAAGATATTTTACATATGAGACTTCATTTTAGAATGTTGCCTGTATTCAGAAGGGACATCTTTTCTACGAATGTCTGTGTTGTAGTAATTTTCCTTTTTAATAATTTAATAATTAACGCCACTGAATAAAGAAAAGGTGAGATTAAGTCCCAGATGGGGCTTCTGTCCAATTCAGAGTAACAGTCAGGTAGCAATGAAGCAGGCAGGTGACTCAAGAACTCCAGCTCTCAGAGGTGGTGGAGAGAATTCATACATCACGAGATTCCCAAAGCATCGTCTAAAGCAATAGTGAAAATTTAGTATGACTGGTAATGAAAACTAGAACTGAACCAGTGGGAGATGAGGAAGAAGAAAATCTCACTTGGCCACAGTGTTTTCAGTAGAGAACTAAAACAGTTTTTTGAACCAGGCCCCCAAATTTTAACACTGTTGAGGATTTATACAGTCCTTTTTAGCTGCTTCCCATAGAATTTATGAGTAAGGTAAATTATTGACCTTAATGGAGGAGCATTTATACAGGAGGTGACAGTGGATAACTTCATGGTTTCCTTTTCCTTTACATTCTGTGAAGAAAAGGTTTTCTGGAGGGAGACTATGCTAAAATAAAAGCCAAGTTCTACTTTCTACAGAACTCTAATACTTTAGCTATAAATTGTCATATATGGCTATGGCTAGCATTTGAGGCACTGAAAGAGCTCATTTTTAGAAATGTGGGGCACCTGTTAATCCCATTGAAGTTAAAGGGAAATTGCACAGAACCTCAAAAAAGCAAACCCAAACTATCTTAAATTAGGCAATAAAAGTTGAAGAATTATTAAAATGTTGAGCTTAACACTTAATGATTAAACTCTCTTTTCTCCCCTGCTTGCATATAGCTATTTTGGGTATACTTAGCATATACTTTCACTATACTCCTGGCCTCTGTTTTCAAATGGGACAGAACACTATTAGTTGCCATCCCAGTCAGAGCTTTGGTCCTCAGTTTTTCTGTTTTCACTGGAGTCATACTTATGCTGTATTTAGCCAAAGCGCACGGTGTACTGACAGGTGAAAGTTGGCAATTTGAAAGTATTCCCTTTTTTCCAGACTGAGTCTATCCTCATCCTGAGCAATTATTTTGGTAGTGCAGTTTCCATTTTCCAAGCAGCAACACTGCCAAAGATTTTGGTCTGTGCAGTGCAAAGCATTCTGCCTTAAAAAATTAAAGCTAAATCAGCAGCACGTTGAAATCAACTGGTGGATGCAGAACAGTAAACACAGAAAAGGCAGAGATCTATCTAAAAAAAATCTTGGTATATGTAGTTCAGTTTTTGAAGAAAAGCAAATATGTTGGAAAGACTGGTGCTGGTTTCTTAGGGCAGGGGCTGCTGGGGTGCTAGAATTGCTCCAGCAATAGCAGCTGTGGGCGGTATGTCTCGGTGAGGAGGGAGGCTGTACAACCTGTAGTCCCAGAATGCTTTAGTCCCAAAGCTCCTTGGTAATGTGGGCAAAACTGATGTTTCTGTGCCTGTGGAAGAAGGTTATGGCAAGGGAGAGAGAGGAGGCAGTGAAGTTATGGAGGGTGTGGCAGGGAGGCAGGGATCTCTGTGCCGTAGGCAGTTAGCTGCTGGCACAGCCTCTTCCCACAAATCCTCCTCTTCCCAGTCTCCTGGAGCACAACAGCTTACTCTCTGTATTATTCTAGTAACTGTATGTGAGGAAATACAGGTAAAGTAAGGTTATTAAACTAAAGAGTCTTAGTTGAGTGGCTTGATATACGAGACCCTCTTGTAGCTATATCTTCCTAGATTTTGTTGTTCTTGTTTTGGTGAAAATATCTGTGCCTGTGCAGGTTCACTATAACTCGTTGTCAGTTTAAAAGGACAGTAATTTACCTGCATAATACATAGAGTTACCTGCAGCCCATTGTACATGTTGTCACCACTGGTCCTTGTAAAGATCTTTGTAGCTGATCAGCATTTTTCCAAATGAGTTTTCAAATGAGCATTTTCCAAATGAACTGATGCATATTTAGTAATTTTCTGAGACCAAAACTTTTCTCTCAGAGCAGAAATTACTCTGTTATGAAGCCTCCTAAGCCCAGACTGTGTGCCTGAGTTTCCTTGGTGTGGAAACCAGTGTGTGGAAGGAATGGAAAGGGGAAATGGTGCATGTCTGGTGCTCTCCACGTTACAAAGTTAGGGTATTGCCAGGATGTGCTTCAGGAGCCAAGAATGCTCCTGGATCTGATACTGCAGTTGTAGTCACAGTGACCTGGTGTGGGTCTGCCATGTCCCAGCTATTCACGCTCTTTCATCTGGAACCGGTTTGCGTAAAATAGAACCAAATACAACACAAATTAATGTTATGTCCCATACTTCTATTCAGCCAGCTTGCTGCTGGGCCATCAAATATTTAAGTAGATGTTCAGTATAACATTTTCTTAATATTAGATTTCTTATTGGCAGAGAACACTGTATGTCACTTGGGACAGTGCTGTGGCTGATGTTGTGACCAGGCAGAGTCACCCTTGTGTCCTGGTGTGCTGGGTCCCTTCCCCAGACAGCTGTGAGGGAGGGAGGTGTGCAGGTACCTTACGTTGTCCATCTGAGTACCCTCACTTTGTGTAATGCATTCAGGAGAGGAGATCAATCAGTAACAGTACACTCTGAAGCACCCACACCGTCTGTCTTTAGGTGTGAGGTGTTTCTGCAGTATAGCTAATGAGTAGGGGAGCCTGTCTAATGCAGCATGGAGCTTGACTAGTGCAACTTGGAGTAAGAAATTGCAACTTGGAGTAAGAAATTGCAACTTGTGTGAGAAATATTGTTCCCTTAGGTTCCAATAAAAGCCACTGAAGAAACTCTTCTCCGTGGGGTTATTCTCGTGAGCATGGAAAGAGGTTACGTACAGGTCATTTTGAATTATTCACTCCAATTTATAGCATATGTGAAAGCAAACAAGTTAGATTAAATAGCTGCTTCTTTATGAGCAAGCAATGCTAAGTATGATCACAAACCAGGTCTTTTTGCAGTGATCTTATGATTGGTTCACTCTCTGAAATAGTTATTCTAGACTCTCTGAGGAAAAAGTTATTTGTGCTTATATTTAAGGAAAATATTTGAAAACCTAGGTCCAGTTTGGTCTTGCTTTTCCCAACCGGAAGAAATATTCCTGTTTTTAAACAATTTTTACAGCTGCAGGGAAGCCACAGTCATCTTTGATCTGTCAGTGAAATTAGTTTTTGTTGTTAATAAAACCTGATATCTTGGACAGGATGTTTAAGAAATTATTGTGGAGCAATTATAGCCATCGGTGTGCAAACAGGAATCAGCATTAAACTTCTGTATTTGGTAGAACAGAAACACAACCTAAACACATAGAGAAATTTGGATCCCTCCAAAGAAACACACAGTCCGCCTCACTGTGGGCCTGCTGCTGCTCCTGCTGAGGTCTGCCATAAATCTCCTGTTGCCTTTTCAGTTTGGAGTCGTTGGCTGCGAATGTGCAGCTGCCTTTGGTGGGAAGCTTGGGTACCTCTGAGCAGCCGCCTGGAGAGTCTTAAGTAACTTGCTGCTAACTGGTGCAGGCTTTTGCTGAAATATTGCTTTATTGGTAGGAATGTGGGCACGTCAAGGATTAGATATAGATTTTGTGGATATCTCTGTGATCCATTTAGGTTCCTAAATGCCTGTCTTGTTTTAGGCTGTGTGTAACTGGATGCTTGTGTCTCTCTGATATCAGTGGGACTATTTACTTGGGTTGTTCATGCCCTTAAATATTTTAAGAAAGAAGCCTTTGTGAGGTGTATTAGTAAGCATAACCCTAAAATAGATTTGAAACAAACCTAATTAATTCATAATTCTGCCTTTCTTTACATTATATTGAATTAAGTTAGATACTGAACAGGAGTAGATGCAAAATGATAGAGGTGGTGGCATTTCCTGTAAGGTTGCTGGTACAGTGTTTGTCATCAGATAAGGGGGAACAAAATTTAGCATGGCTAAGTAGATACTTTTAATATTTAAAAGACAATTCTAGAAAAATACACAGGGGGGAAAAAAGAGATGACAGCTTATGTGAGGAATCTGCCCAGTATTATATACAAAGAGACAATATAGCAGAGAGTAGTATTTGGGAAATATAACTGTTGTGGATTTTACAAAGTTATGTAACACTTAACCTGGTATACCCAGAAGAGAAAGAATGAGAAGAAATGTATGCTTTCAGCCATCCAGATAAGGGGCAGTTTGGAGAGGTGAAAATGTAATAATTTCATCCAGCAGCACAAGACACTGGAAACGAAACTCACCTGTCTATGCCCTGTTGCCGTTTGAGATACTCAGTATTCTGCAGGGCCTCCATCTGCAGTTCCAGAAGAACTTGGGTCTCCTGTAGGTCCTGTGCAGATATTTCAGATGTCTTTCAGCAATCCAGCTGTACTCGGTGCTTTTGTTTGGGCAATGGAATCCCAGCGCAGTACACTTTGCTTTTGAGTGCTGACTATTACATGTGAAAAATTAGGCTCAAAGAAGTGCTTATGCTCCTAACTTTTTATGCATTTTGTTAGAAAAAAATAGCAGTTTAAAAAAAATGTCAAGAAGCTAAGTGCTTTGCTTAATCTGGTCTAGGAAGAAACTTCATCCTGCACAACACCTAAGGACAGCTGTGCTCAATATACTCATCCAGACTTCCTGGGAACACTGATCTTGAAGAAAGTGCCTTGATTGCATGTAAGGAAACAATACAGAGCTAAGAATTTGGCTGGACCGTAATGAGGACACAGATCTACTAAATGCAGGTAAGAGCTGTGCTTTTGTATATCCTGGGAACCTTTGGAGATGCTTGCACCATTGATCTTGGTCCCCTTAATACAACTCCCTAGGAGGCATGTGTATTAGCGTGCTTTCCATGTTACTCTCTAGCTGGTCTGACTGCAGAAAGGTGATGCTGGACATGGGCACAATGAGATGTTTTGTTGTGCCTGGGATGAGTCATCTTAAGTAAAATAAAGAGGCGAAATACAGCCTGCAGAAAATGCTTGCTCTTGGATTGATAAATGTAAGAAGCTGAATGTGCATGTGAATTTACTGTGGGGAGCAGAACTGGGTTTACTGCATGGTTGGTTGGTTTTTTTAAATACAATTTAATGCAGTTAGTAAAACAGTGATGTTTTAAGGTTTAGTTCTACCTTTCTTCAAGAAATATATGAATGTTAAAAAGCAGGAACCTGAGCAATGGTAATGACCTGACTCTGTGGATTGTGCTTTTTCCTCCTGAATGTGTGGGGAGGTGATTATCTACCACAACAGCTATTAAAACACACTATTGAGTACAAAACCATGGGTGAGCCCCAGGACTCACAACTGTGCCACGCCAGAAGATGCACTGAGCTAGTGTGAAGTCATGTTTATATCTCCTGACCCTAGATTAGTTCTGAGGAAAGCTCTGCTTTACGTCTAGGACCACCTACTGCAAATCAGAGCTCACTTAAACTTTAGATAGGCAAATATTTCAGTATTAACATTGTGGTATATTAACTATCTTCTGGTTTGTTCTTTGGTCAGAGAATACAGATCTTCTTTTCTCCTATTCTTAAGTTTAGCCTTCTATTTTTGTTTTTTTTAAGAAGGCCTGACTGTGGTTATTCATCATGCTCATATTTTTAGTTAAAATGGTTGCAGTGTGAATTGAAGATGCTTTGTTGGAAATTCCTTATTTGTCTACTTCTCAACTCTTGTTTGAAACAAACACTCGTTTACTTCAATTCCACCATATAAACCAAAACAAACCACAAAAAAAAAAAGCCACACCACAAACCCAGAAAGGCTGATTAAAAGCTTGTTACTCCTGCTTGTATGTGTGATCTTATCAGACTGGGCTTTTCCTTTCCAGATGTCACAGTTTTATGTGGTGTAAATGATACTCTCATTGCCCCAGATGGTCTAAGAAGGGAATGGCTTCTGGGAGGTATATGCTCTTTAGTTCTGCACATCTAGGGTCTATAAAAAAGGAAACTGGTCAGTTAAGTGTCTGAATATTGTAATATTCATTTGGGAATGGAAGCCCTGAACCAACCGACTGCGCACTTGACCAGATGTGGCCTCATCTTTATAGACAACAACCAGACCACCAATAAAATTATTCAAAATAAGACTCAGAGTGGCAATCATGGGACTGCTATTCTCATCATAACAAGCTCAACTGTGCACAAACAGTAAGGGTCAGATTTAGTTCTCATTTACACTGGAATATAACGGTCTTGAAGGCAGGAGATTCTTTTCTGGGTGATTTTTTTTTTGGGAGGGGTGTTTTTTTTTTGTTTTTGTTTTTTTTTTTTTGTTTCAGAGAAGTAGCTGACAGTGAATTCAGTCCTAATTTTTCTGTACAGATTTAATACATTTTTAGGAAGCAGATAGATAATGCAGCACATATTAATAGAACCAATAATTGGACACAAAGGGCTTAATTTTGTTCTTGGATAGTGGTGTGCTTTGCAGGAATCTCAGTGAAATGAAAAGCACGTATCTGAGGGCAGAGCTGACCCATATAAAGTGAGCGTGGCCTCCCTCCTAAGTGCCAAAGGCTATTGGATAGCTTTCAGAAAGTCTGCTTGGAAATGATTCCAAGTCAGCAAATAATCAAACAGAGAAGTGTTTTAAATTACCTTGTTTTTGTAAATACTATGTTAGTTTTCCTGGAAACGGGTCTATGTGTGGCAAAGTGTGCTACTTAGCTGAATTAAGTTAAAAATAGGCTGAAGACAATGTTCGTAGAGTACCATAGTCCAGCCTAAAGTAAGCAGGTGCCATCCTGGTAGTATTCTTGAAATAGCACCCAAGTATTCTCACTGTGCGTTTGATTGCCTCCACTGCCGTTCCCCAGAGCATGCTGCCTGCTTTCTGCAGATCCTTTGATCAAAAGCTCTGCCGAAGTTTGCTGCCTCAAAGAGTTGTAGGTGATGCAAAATTGCTTGCTGACCCAGGTGAGCCCTCAATCACAGGAGATCCCCCAGAGTTGGGGGGGCTGGGGAGAAGACGCTGTACTGCTGCTTCCCCGCCTGCCTGGGTGCCTGCAGTAGGGACAGGCAACCTGGCTGATCCCAGCTGGGTGCCTGCCCTTGACAAACATAAAACTGGGTGCAAATTAAGATTCACATAGAGCTTACTAGACTCCCCAAACGCTACCCTTTCTCCTTTGCCCCAGATCCTCTGTTTGCTGTATCTTAAATTTCATATTCCAAGTGCTCTTTTTTCTCTAATAAGAAAGGTAGAAGTGTGGCATATTGGTTTAGTCAGTACTTGTTGAAAGTGAATTTATGATGTAGGGAGAGTAATAAATGTGGAGTTCATGTCTTAAAATAAAGGTTAGTTTTTCTGAAATTACTTTTAAGTGTAGTATATTCTGCAAGAATTGTGTTTTTCCAATTTTTGATTTGGAAAAGATACCTCTTCAAGGTGAAGTATCAAAGAAAAGAAACAAGGTTTCAGGGTTTATAGGGTGTTTTTTTTGAATGCTGAAACTCATTAAAGTTGGTCTTGAGGCTTACTGACACTAAATTCTAATGCTTCTCCTGTCTTTGATTTTCTAGTAACCTACTAGCCAGCTGACCTCTCAATCATCTAGTTTCTGGTATATTTTCCTGCTCACCATCTGTATTTTTTTAAATGTAGAAGTGTGAGAAAAACTGCCAAGAAATGAACAACAGAAACACGAAGCTGAAATTTTGTTTAAGTTGCTAATCAGAAAGAGAACCTGTAATGCTGTCAGGGAAATAGTGACACTAGCAAAGCGTAACTCAAAGATACACACGTTTGAAGGAAACAATATGACAGAATAAGTGAACAAAAATCCATTAAAAGCTGTGGAAGAGACTGTTGTTGATGCTAATATGAGCTGAAAGCCAACGCCTGCAACTAATAAGAGGGTCTTAGCAAGTCAGGGCTTCTAAATTACTGAGAAGGCAGAAGATGAACTGAGAGAAGAAAGTACTTTTAAATTAGGTGATCTGCTTTAAAGCCAATCTGTGTACGAATGGTAGGAACAGAACGTAGAAATGAAAGTGTTTGCTGAAATGTTCTGAAAAAATGTGATTGAGTTATGGTTATGTTAGTTTGCAATTGGTAGTGAAAGAGGATGAGTCACTGATGAAAACTCAGAGTGTTAGCAGACAGTCCAGACTGTTTTGGTTGGGTAACGTGTCCATGGGTGGCTAAGGAGTTGGGAAAACTTGGAGGGACCTGGAAGGTCTGAAATTTCAGGAAGAGTATAGTGCAGTGACAGAAGTAATTGTCACCTTGTTCAGCTCTGATTATCTTTGAAGAGGCAAGTGAGATGTAGACATCTGTACTGCTGTAGTTGTCCAGCAACTGTGGGCAAAGAGAAAAAGGTACTGTCAGAGAAGTATAAAAGTTCACAGAGAACATCTGAAACTCAGCTACATTCATTTAACTTCAGAAAGGTTTCAGCTTCACATTTCCTCTGACGTTCCCCAACACTGGGTGTATTTATCTTTCTTCCAGTTTCTGCCAGGTAACAGTCGCAGTTGTGTTCCCATTGCCTGCTAAGAATGTCTCTGAGTCAAGTCCTAGCTATTGCCTTCCCTCTGAGTAGGTGGCTCTTTCTTTTTGGTGTCCTGCACTGGTGGAAGTTTGGAGGCACCAGATATTGTGACCAATAAAGTTTATACAGATAAAGTTAATTGCTTAAGTTTTGCTCCAAAACACCTGTCAGAGCCGAACACATATTTTCACAACAGATCCTGAAGGGAACCAGCCCTGGCCTGTACAGTGTGCATCTTTCATGCAGCTTCTGTTTTACTTTTCTATCCAGCGCAAGGCAGTCTTAAGATTAATGTCATCTGTGGTGAAAACCATATTCTACCCAAAGGACCTTCATTCCCCTTGTAGTTCAGTGATGGAACTGGAGTCTTCATGGAAAAATGTCACTTTTCCACTGCGGGAAGCTAGAAAATCCATCTCAAAACCTCTGTTTAACTTACTAGCGGAGATACTTGATTTGTTAATGTATTGGCTTTACCTTATCGCATTATCTGACCATTTCTTCAGCATTATTTAGTTTAGCACTAAAAGTGAAGCAGGATGCTTTTATTAACTCATTTTGTAATTACTTAAGCTTTGGAATGGGATAGAGAGCTCTGAGTTAACGCAGGTTAAAAATGATACTAAGATTCGTCTGTATTACTGTTATTTTTAAGCAGATCTGCCTCTTGTGATGTTGGGAGTTGGAAAAGATCTTGTTGGAACTGATAAGCATGAGGGGTCATTTAGCAAAATGTCAGAAGCAGTTTATCTTGTTATTGTTTAGGCAGCCTCTGCCTATTCTGCAAATGCCCAAAGCACCAGGCCACATGCTATGCTGGATCCTGATGTTTTTCCTGCGGTCTGACTACATGTACAGGGAATATTTTTAGTGAAAGAGTATGTATATACAAGAAAGAGACAGAAACAGAGAACAAAAAAAGAACTGTAGAGCAATACGTAGTGAGGCCTGTGCAGCAGTTGAATGAAAGCCAAAGAAATGCTTGGACTTGCTTCTTACTTTAGAGAAAAAGTAACACATGTGAGAGAGGTAGCCAGAGACAGTGAGCATGCAGGGTAGTGTTTGGGGTAGAATATCTGATGGAAAGAGTCTTGGAAGTATAAGCAAACACCCTCTATCTCCTCCTGATGGATCTCTGCAGAGCTGGGGGAAGACAGGACTTTGTGCACATTTATTGTAACTTAAGTGGGATCACATCAAAGAGATGTCTGATGTCATTGCCAGTTTCACTTCCTAATGCAAACAATATGAAACTCCCCAGATATATTAGCTATATGCTTGGGTCAACTGGAGCATTTTTTCAATTTGTATAATTCAAAATTAAATACAAGTGAGGAAAGTACTGCTCGCATAAGAGCTGTGTGCTTTCCTTAGCTGTTTGGGGAATCTTACTGTAACACAGTATTTGAATTCCATTAGCAAAACCCTACCAGTTTTCATGCTGCAAACCTAATATTCTTCTTTCCAGTTTTACATTCCCTAGCCTCTTCTCCTTTTTTTCTGATCAACCTACTAAACATGGTGGGCTTTTTTCTTATGTTTCGTTATGCTTCAGAGCTAATAATTCTTAAAATAATAGTGTATTTTTCCAACCATAAATACACCACAGCACAGAAAATACTAAGTCATAGAAAAAAATTGCATATTGCAGCTGGAACTGATATTTGGTGCATTAATTAGATCCTTCCTTCAATCTTATGAAAACACAACTGAACCATAAATGAAAGAATGCTACCCTAGCTCAACTTAAATGTTCATCAGTTACTCATCAAGGAGGGACTCTTAAAACTCCTATTTTCAATTCTAGTCTCACAACAAAATAAAAGTAAACCCAACAGATAGCTTAGTATGGTTAGATAGTACTATTTATTGCTAGTGCACTCATGCAGGAGGAAACTGAACAAGCCTTTAAAATATTGACTGAAGCGGCACTAGACCTCCTGCTGTCCCAAACCAGGCAGTTAGCAAAGCTGCTTGTGGAAAGGGATAAGAGAGAAAGAGAGAGAGGAAGAATAATCTCCAAATGTGGAGAGAATGAGAAACAAAAACCACTCGACTGATTGAAAAATAGGAGAGAAGCAATGGAAGATAAAAATAAGTAAAAATAATTACAGTCATTAAATAACAATAACAGAAGGAGATGCCAGGGCAGAGGAAAAGCAGTTTGGAAATACAAGGCTTGGTTACAAAGCAGGGGTGTAACTCAGTCAATATTTGAAGGTTTGCTTACAGACAGGACTAAATCATGCTGGATGGATGTGTGTATTAGCACTCAGTGTGCAGTTGATGAGTCTTCAGGGGAATGCAGGGCTTGAGATCAAGAACTGCCACCTGGGAAACACCTGCTTGCCTAGTACCTGATAGAGGAGATACCTGTTTTGATAGGGGTTCTCACTTTTTAGCTTAATTTCCTAAGGAGTTAAAGCTTTGGTCACTTTTTTAATGGTTACTTACTGAATGTCTGCTGGTAGGTCTCCTGCAGAAACAAATAAGCAAGAATGCTCTCCCTCCCAGACTTTTTAACCAATTGCCCACATTTGGCAGAGAATTAGGGGTCTAGAGAGATTATTATCCCAAACAAAAGATAGCTGTGACATAATATAGCAAAGATGTTGTACTAATGCTCTTGTTGAGGGGAAAATTCAGGAATAGATCATCTAGATATCAGAGAATCAGTGGGAAGGAATAAACATAGAATGAGAGGTTATCCATAGAAAAACCTTTCCATGATACTTATGGCCTGTTAGACAACAGAGAAGCCATTCTGAATTCCTTCGTGTCTCATGTCCTACAGCACAGAAACAGTGGATTGCAAAACAGACTTCTGAGGAAAGCAGGATCCCATAGCTCTGAAAAGCCTACACGCTGTTAATTATACTTTGTCGCATGTCTGAACTTGACTGAGGTGAATGTCTCAGTGCCTATTTTATGGTCAAATTGAAGCCCCCAAACCAGGTTTTTCTACATGTGAGATCTCTGAAAGGCTCTGATTAATAAATATTAAAAAAAAAAATCTCAGGTCTTTCCCCCTAGCAAATACAGTTGCTTAAGCTTCTGTTCAGTTTTTCTCTTCTTGATGATGAGTCTTGAATCCTCCAACGAAAGAGAGAAGAATTAAAAGTGTTAACTCCCATGGAGCCATGCAGTAAGGTGCTACCCCGGGAAGAGAGAAATGTACAGCTGTGGAGGAAAATTAATCCCAGTCTGCTGTCTCTTACATACATTTTCTGAGCACAAAGTTACTCAGTAGATGAGGGTATGTCAAGACTACTCCTTAGTCTTAAGAGTGAAATGGGCTCTTCCCTCTGAAAACAGTGTTGTGGGTTTGCACTTTGAAGAGAGACATCATGCTGGGAATCCAGGTAGAAGGACCATCCTCAGAGCTGCTGTAGGGCCACTTTGCTGAGTGCCAGACTGAGACTGTGCTCTTCTCAGAACAATATATGATCTTCTTCCCATTCTATGGTACCTACCTGTTTTCTGGACTAGGACTGAAAAAAGGGGTTAGGTACCAGGCATACAAGTGTTTGGTGTGTTGTTCTGGTCACTTGTGATCCTTGTGGAGCACAGACCATATTCACTTCATGTGAGGTGCAAAAGGGCAGCCACATTCTATACCTTGTTTGTTCTCCAGCAAGTCATAGGACACTAACCATAAAGTAAAATGAGGCCAAATTAATAGATGTGCATTAAGCAAATTCAGCTTATACTGGTAAAAATACTCTGTAGAGACATATAGAAAAAATAAACAAAAGAGTAATCCAAGGGATTAAAGAAGGGATTGACTCTATAACCCTTGGTTTATAAACTGCCAGCTGTTAATATCAGAGTTGCTTGTAGTTGTAGAAGGATTTTCTATTACCCCTGTTGGAGGGACAACAGATGATGATACAATCAAAGCATAAGGACCTGATCCTTGAAGTAAAATATATTTTGTTTGTCTAAGTGGGACCTAGGATCTGTCTTCATCATTAATGTTGCGCAGATGGTGACTCCCTAGGAAAGAAAACCCTTGAACCATATGTGTTCTAAGGTGTCTTTAAACTCAGTAAAAGCCATCATTGCTTACTCTGTGTCCCATGCATCTATATTATTGGCTGCCAAGTTCCATTATGGCTAATTGATTTACTATGTACAGATGTAGCGAACTTTTTCATGTCTTTGGACCAGATGTTCCTGATCCAGAGGTCAGCTATGGGACTTGGTATATCAATCCATTTTTGTGAAGCAGTATGAAAAATCAGATCTACTGAAGTTCTAGACACCAGGAAAGTGACTAAACTGTTTTTAATGTTGGAGAGAAAGGAAATCTCTGCTAGTTGTCCTGTTTGTTGTGTTTTTCTTTTCAAACTATGCATCAGAACAGACGTTCACCTTGAATTTTAAGAGTTGCTCAAATGCTTTTACAATGGAGGAAAAGGTAAATTAGTCTGTGGCATTGCCACCAGCAGCGCTTCTCTGTGGACTGATAGCTCATGAAGTTCTATCACAGTTTCAGGTCACCTCTTGCACTGGTTTCCGAGGCAGGATGTCCTCAGTCTTGTTGTGAATCTTGCTCTCGTGAACAGGAGAGTAGACTCAGCATAAGCACTCCGTTTCTAACAGTGCTGTTCCTAGACAGGCAAAGGAATGGAAAAGCAGTTGTAAGTCCATGGAGTGGCTCGCTGCTTTTTCAAGTGACAAGGAAAGTGTTATCCGTTCCACTTGTTAATGAGAATATTAATGAAAATCACTTGATCCAACCTTCAGACTTTTTGAACTGAGAGTGTGCCTCCAGTGTTAGTATTCTGAGAGGATCCTGACACCTGTCCTGTCATAAATATCAAAGGACTAAGCTCCAATAAAGTTTTAAAGTTAGGAGAAGAACATAAACTGTGTATGAATTGGCAGTTTCAGAAGTGGGAAAATGTAAAGCTCTAAGGTGTATTTGCTGGTCACTTGTGCTGACCATCTCAATTGCGTTCTGGTACTTGCAGAACTCAGTTGATTCCTTTTCTACATTAGAAGCATGTCAACATAGAATGAGTTAATGTTAGCTGTTTTATGAACCATATGGTCTATTTAAATCAGAAAATAAAGCCTTGATGAAGAAATCACTTGGTGAGGGTCTGTACAGGAAGTTATGTATTAACTATTATACAGGAAATCAGACTAGATAATCAAAATGGTACTTCTGGCCTCAAAATATACAAATCTGTCCAATGAACAATTTTTTTGCCAGTGTTTGATGAGGTAACTGGTGGTTCCTTTGAACTCTTTCGAACTAAGAATAGGTCTTAGTTGTGCTTTAAATCAAATTGGAATATCTCTTTGATATATAAAAGTACAATGACAAAAAAAATCTCTATATTTAAGAGAAAGTAAACACTTAGCTATTTAATTCAAAGACAGGGTCCTTTAAATTTTGCAAAGCAGTATTTACAATCATTTTCTCACTTCCTTAAGTGGAATATAATGCTGTTAGATACGGCATAAACCTCCTCTCTCTCTTTCTTTCCCTTTGTGTTTGTGTACAGTAATGCAGATCAGACAGAATTTAAGGATAAACATGACTTAAGGTTTTTGTTTTTTTTTTAATGATTATGGCATTTCCAGATAAATGCTAGAGTGAATACTTAAATATACCCATTTATGACATTTTTGTTCACTGCCACCAGGCTACTTGTCCAAGATCATAGTCATCATAAACAAGATCACAAGACTTGAGTTACCATTTGATTTATTCCTTTTCCTTCTGGGACTGTATCCAGTTAGCCTTAAATAAAGTTACTCAGGAATTGGCCTGTTTTATGTGTACATATGAATCAAATGGAACCTGGAGTGCTACGTTTGTGATCTTGCAATGGTAGCTTAATGTCGGTGACTAAAAGAAGGAAAAAAAACCAGAAGGCAGTAAAGGTAGTACATTTCTTAAATATTTATTTGAACACTTATCTGAAACAAGATTCTCAGGACATATAAGTATTCTTGAAGCATGTTTGATTTTAGCTGTTTTTTTTTTTTTTTTTTTTTTTTACAGTTGCTAACTCAGAAGCAAAATGTCCCTCTTTAAAAAGTAATGCCTTTTGGGAAAAAGTTATTTTGCATTTAAAGATATGCATATTAGCGCTGTTTAGGGTGTTCAACAGAACATTGAACACTGAAATATATATTTAACTCTTTCATTTTGATTTGTCGTAAAAAAAAAAATAAAAATCTACAGATTTCAGTAAATTCAGCCAAGAACTGATGTGTAAGGCATCTGAGAAGTACTGCTACTGTAGAATTGAGGAGCTCACTGGTCAGCCTAATCTTTTTTTTTGGGTGAATGTAGACTATCTATAAAAGAGTATGCATGACACAAAAATTATTAAATCTACATTCCTTTTATCTATCTCTCTCCATTTGGGGTTATTTATATTTGTGAATTTGAAGTGGGCCACATTACATAAGTCCTTCACATTTTGGTAAGGGTCTCACTTTAGACATGAAAGAAAGTTGTGTATTGAGCGTAAGTACTGTGAATTTTTCAGATCGATAAAAAATGGTAATGTGAACAATTTTGTTTACAGCTTTTACAAAACTTGTCTTGCAATGTAAAATCATAACACAACAGGTTTTAGAACTCCTTCCCAATTTTCATCTGTCCCCTTTCTCCTGTCGGTTAATGACACAGTTTATTTCAATAATCCACAGAAGGCTCACTCCCATCAGTCAAACAATGTAGGTAAGAAAAAATTCTCTTCTTTGAGCCTGGTATCTTCACTAACATTTCCAAGCATTAACAATTCTGCTGATTTTGGCAGTAAACTGGCAAGAGAGTATTTGCTGATAGGCTATGTGGCAACTGGCACTAACTCTCCTTTGACAGCTCCTTCAGGTCACAATGGTTTCACGTGTCCTCAGACCCGATGATGCTCTGTTCCAGAGGTGGCTTACCCATGTCATGCAAGTAGTACCCACAGTTTCAGAAAAGGAAATGGTGCTTCAGAATTTCATGCACAGGTTTGATGTATTTGCCATAGAAAAACAGATAGGTACTGTCAACTTCTCTTTAGGTTGGCTCTAAAAATCTTCTAAGTAATGCAATGAAGGGCAATTACTGCATCATTTTCTTGTATTTATAACATATTAGAGCTTTCTGGGTTTAAGCACTGCAATCCATCCTGATTGCTACCAAGTAATCCTTTGCAGACTTGTAAATCAAAACTGTGGCTGATTTTCAGCAGCATGATTGTCATGTTTTTGAAACTTTGCTAATTAAAACTTTATGAGCACACAATTAAAAAGCAGAGAACAGTTTCCGTGCATTGCAAATGTAAATAAGCCATAGTAGTCTTGGCAAAAATGAGCCTCCTTTATATTTGCTTTTCTTAAAAAAATAAATATTTGGTGGTTTCAGGCTTTCCAAGCTGTTTACCACATTTGTCTTTGAATCTCTCTTTTCTGGTTGACTTAACAGCACAAACTTAACAAATCAGACTGCTTAGTTGGACCTTCTAACTATGCTGCTGCTTCAGGTACAACCTTTGCCACTGATTTTGTGTGCCTAGTGAAAATACAGTGTTCAGGGTATTGTTTAAAAAATGTTTCTGGGATCCAAAACACAAGCAAACGTTACTGAGATCTGGAAAGGCAAGGTTGCTGGAAATCTATGACAAAATTCAAGATAAGAACAATTCAAGATAAAGGGACCAGAATTAATGAGGTCTGTTAACTTTTAGAATATATCACTCTGGTGGGTTTCTTTAAACAATATGAAAAAAATGTAAAGGTTCCTATTGATTCTGTTAGTTTGAATTTGACTTTTGGGACACTGGGTAAACCCTACAAATCATGACTGCTCTGGTTTAAATTTCAAATTGGGTCACTTGTCGAGTGCCAGCAGTTAGTAATTTTTAGTGATGACAAGTACCTAAATTCACTTTAATTTTGGACTACTATTTGGAAGACACACCAAACTCAAAACCAAAAATTAATTCACTTTGAAGTGTTCCATCCAGTCTCAGTAAAGTCGTCCACATAATGCATAGAAAAATGAACATATATTAAGCAGAATAGTTCCTCTTTTACTGCAGTGGCCACTTGAGCAATCTTATTTCTGAATGTAGAATTTGGAATCAGAAGAAAACAAGAAGACATGTTGAAAAGGAATGATTGTCTGGAATGTGCAGGTTATATAACAGTTGTGCACGTGATGTGATTTTTTCCTTTGTTTGCAGGAACTGAAACCTACATGAGGGGTAATAATTCTTTAATTGGTAGATCTAATGATCAGTTTTGAATTTTTTTTCTCCCTGTGTGCTATAGTAGGTTTGACTTAGACATAATCTTAATTTTAGATGTCTCTAAGTTTGGTGGTATGAATCTTGTATCTACTTATTAGACCAGTCTTATCACTCTGTATTTTCTATTTTTCCTTTGCCTTACCATCAAACAAAGTTAACTGGTGGTCTGAAGCTTGCAATTTTATTTTCTCAGTGATTTTCCAGGAAGTCTTGCTGGCATAAATGCTGAAGGGCCACAGAGATACTGTATAAGTACAGAAGGACTAAAGGGTGTGGCTTAGAAGAAAATCATATATCCATGGGTGGGTCACTGAATTGAGGCTTTCTGAGCTTTCTTCTTAGTGTTACTACTAGCTTTTTGGACTCTTCTCGTCATCTTGCCTGACCTCCAGTTTCTTGGTCACCTCTTCTCAATTGAGCTGGCAACCTTTTTGAGTTTCTTATTGACAGTATTTTTTTCTTTTTTTTGTGGTAGGCACAGAACAAAAAGAACAGCTGATGACTCTAAGCCCTGTATCACAGACTTGTTTAGTTCTTGGCGTAATGGGAATCCCTGTGTGTAGTGGAACCCCTATTCTTGTAAGAAAAATAGAGTAAAAGAAAGTTAAATTTTTATTACTTTTCCAGCTGAAGAATTAGGTTGGTGCAGGAAATATGTATACAGAAGAATATAAATGTGATCACAAAAAAAAAAAGGAAATCAGATTGGAGCAGAAGACATACTTTGACATTTATTAACATGCAAATCAAAGATATCATTGCACAGAAGGGTAGTGCCAGAATGCCAAGTGGCAATTTCCCAGTATATCTTATGGGATAGCAGTACTAATTATCTGTTCATTCAGTGAGAACCAGCCAGTGTGGAACTAAGGAGATAGTTCTTTTGAAAATGTATGTATGTTACTACAAAGTGCATTGTCCTAGCTATGCCCTTTCATAGGTATTAAAACACAAACTTAATTTCCTAATTTCTCTGTGCTTGCCTTTGCATATTTAACATCTATATATTTTTATGGTAATTTATGAGTTTTTTAAAATGTTACAAACTAGGGACAGAAGAAGGGGAAAGAAAACACTGTGTACACCCTACATAGGTCACTGGCAGGTTTTAAACCTTCAGGTTACTGTGTTACCTTGAGCACCACAGCAATAAGATGCTGATAGGAGTTTTTCTGTAAGCGTACCTGCCACTAGGGGGGAATGGAAGCCCACGTTTTGCCCCTGGGTTTGACAGATACTTGCTCTATAGAAAAGTGATGATGTGATTGCACAGTCTTGGGTCTTGGAAGAGCCTGTTCTCTCATGGCTCTGTTCCTTCTCTTTCCAGTCCCGGTCTTCTCCTAGACTTTGGTCCCCACATCTGTGCCAGACCCTCTCTTCCATTTCTCTATTGCTTGTTCCCACAAATTCTCCTCTTGTGTGCCAGCTGTGATATCCTTCCTTTTCTCGCAACTCTTCTTTCTTTCTGTTTCTGCCATTCTGTCCCCAAAGCCTGGCTCTGTTCTCCTCCCTGCTATGTGCTCTCAAAGACATTCTGTTCTGCATGACTTTCCTTTGCAGATAAGCACTTGGAAATGAGACTATAGAGATTTTTTTTTTTTTATCTGCTTTTTATTTCGATACTCGATACTGTAGGATCCTCTGGGAAGCTGGAAAAGCATCAGTGGAGAAAGATGTGGTGAGTCCCTGCACTCCTGAAGTGGAAAGGGTGCAATCCAGTTGCTATGAGCTGTGTGGGGCTAGAACATGCTTAGTGTGGAGACCATCTCTGGAGACCTGAATTACCAAGCTCTTTCATGTCTCTGTTGAGTGACTGAAATTATTGGGATATATGTAACTGTGTCACAGTTGAGTGGGTTTTGAATAGTATAGGGAAAAATATGCCTCTGATCTGAGAGGAACATTGGAGAGGTCCTAGACCTTCTTAATGAAACAGTAATAACAATGTAATTAACCTAGTTGACATAATTAATTCTTCTGAAGGTATCTGTTCATGCCACCTAAATTTGGGCACCTAGCTTAAGGATCTAGGTGGGCCCAGTTGCTAGTGTTTTGTAGTCAGTGGTAAAAAATAGATTCCCAGATGATGTTTCAGATTACCTAAGGTAGATTTCTACTCAGGGTCATCTCTGGAATAGTAGTCTTTTGGTGTCCACTGTATATGGAGCTTAGGGTGACCAGCCTTCTCATACAGGAACTTAAAACAGAGATCTAAAGTGAAGAGATATGAAAAAAGCGTAACTTTGTTCAGGGTCGTAGATGTATAATTTTAAAAAAAATAATTAATGAACTGTGTCCTATATTTCACCATGAGGCAGATAAATGTCCAAAAATTTTAGCCCAGTGACTTAAGCTTGCTCAACCTGAATTTATGTAGTACTGTAAATATGAATTAGCATTTTCACAACCTAATATATACTGTTCTCTGCCTGTGGGAAATAAGTTACTGGATAATTAATGAAGACAAGTAAGTAAGATTGAAAAGGCATTTGTTAAAGTTCCCTTTGAATTGTGAAGTTTAACATTTGTTAACACAGAAGCGATATTAGAAAGTGGCAGGATCAGCAGTTATTAATTACCTAGTCCAGGAGCTGTGCCACTATTTGCAAATATAAAAATGAGTTTTCAGGACACACCTGTCACACTGAGATTGCCATCTGGTCAAATCGTACAAATTTAGAAAATGAAACAAGCTTTTTATTGTATGTCTGTGTTTAATGATTAATAAGTTAGCGATAGCGAGCTTTTAGTTACACTGAGCATATGCCAGAAAGCCCAGGGAAATCAATATTACAATTTATCCATTAATTTAATCCATAGAATTTGATGACAATGGTACAGCAAGGGATGAGGAATGAAAGGCTTTTACAACAACTGTCTGTAAAAAGCATTAATTACTGCTATCATTTATAAACAGACCTGTACTTTTCACACATTTTCTTGACCAGAGTGATTGACCTAAAACCACTTGATCCCAATTAAGAGTGATGAGAAGGAAGTGAGTAATATTTTTCTGTGGCTGACATGGTCTACTTTGCCTTTAGCATGAAAATAGGCTGTTCCAGAAGAAAAAAAAAC
>NW_010145360.1:0-4012 GCF_000699245.1 Pterocles gutturalis | reverse complement strand
GGTCACTACAGACAAGGCTGCCCTTGAGTCTCAAGGGAACTACTGAGTTTCAGAAAAAGGGAACAGAGTTTCAGAACTACTGTCTCTATTGATATCTCAAGTTCACTTGTTGACTTTGTTACAAGATTTCTGTCTGCTTCATTATTAATGGCAAAAATAATGGCTTTTCAATTAATCTTTCATTTTTGTAATTTTTGTGAAAATACTAATTTGTTTGAAGAAAACAAACTTTTTCCGCTATTGTAAAAGTGGCAATGTTTCATCTCCCAGGTGCTAGTTCACAAAGTTCTGCTATTTCTAGTGCCAAAAAAAAGTTAGTTTTTCATCCACCAGAGTTTTCTCTGCATTAAGATTTTTCTACACATGCAGCACTGTGATATTCACATTTGTGCAAATTTGAGTAATGTTTCCATAATATGAAAGTTTTATTGCAAACAGTAAGATTAAAACTTATTTTCTCTTTTGCTATTTCTTATGCAGCAGAAGAATGTTATTAACATGGAATAATTTTGCATGGATTGCTAATGATTAAACTGGTTTGTGATTTGTACAGATAAACACAAGGACTGCTCTGGTGTAACTTTACATCTGACACATCAAAAGTAAGTATGTTTAAAAATACTTCCCTGTTTTGTTTTTTTTAATCAGAACAGAAGGTATGGAAACCCCTCCTTTTGATTCCTTTGAAAACATGTGTAATTAAAATAATACATACTTCACAATGTTAAGAATTTTGAAGCCATGTGTCATCTTTTGGCAAAAAAAATCATTTCTTCTAAGAAACTTGATGAAACCAATGATATCGGTACTGAGTTAATCCAGTTTAAGAACTTCATATGTATAAACCTGCGACAAGAACGGCAGTTATGTTAGATGATCATTTTGTCCTATTTCACATACTTTGTAGTAGATGCTTTGAAAAGCTGTATCTCAGTATGAAAAAAAAGGAGGGAAAGTGCTGTGTAACAGCTTCATTCTCAGTAGGCCAGTTTCAGATATAAACTAGCATTTAGAAATTAGTGACGTTAAATGGTGTTACATGTCATATCACTTGGAGTCGGGTTTTATGAAGAACTTGTTTAGCAGAGCTTGGGTTTTGAATTTCAGGCAGCCTTTGATTGCTGGAATGTATCTTATGATGTCTGTGAACACTGTAATACCACCAGGTGAGAAAGGTGAGTCATAATTCTACAAAGTGATTATATAATTTCAGCATCATGATTTATTTTTACTGCTCATTGCGGAAGAAAATTTAGACGAGACTTGCTGAATTGTAGATGGACAGATTAATTGCTTAATTCAACAATGATGAAAAAAATAGTTACAATTTTAAAATTGTATCATATTTTCCGATGACTACATTTGCAAAGACGGTAAGTGTTCTAGAAAACAATGTTCTACAAAACAGTAATGATCTGTGCAATACTTAAGTTTCTAGGATTCTTAAGAGTATTACTTTGATTTATTTTAGTTTTAATATTTTACCAAAAAATCCCTATCTACTTTCTTACTCCCCCTCCCCCCCTAAAACACCAGAAAGCTTTTTGGACTCTTCTTCAGCTGCATTTGTCATTCATGCTATATGTGATTTACTAAGAGTTCAGTTTTAATAAACGACCTTCTGCCAGTAAGGAGCTGTTCTTCATTATGAAAATATCAAACTGATCTGCCCCAGGAGATATTTGATCAGTGCAGAAATGTACTTTTTCACCTGGAGGGGTGAGGGAAAGGAGAATAAAAACAGTTCTGTGCCTGTTGATAACTGCCTTTTCATGTGCAGTCAAATTTGGAGTTCTTAAGTAAAGCATGAAGTTTGCTATAACAGGAAAAATTCAGTCAGTCCCCAGATACTCTCAGAAAGGCATCGTCAGAGGAATTTCTCTGTAGGGTCTTCCTTAGCTATTGTTACTACACCTAACACAAGCACTAGCATGCAGACATTGTACAGCAATGCCAAAGACTGCATCTAACCCTAAATCTTTTAGACTGGGTCTAGAAGTATAGGATCTTAAAATCAAGCCTTTATTATAAATTGTATCCATTTCAAATTATATCAGTTTATTTTAATTTTGTCCTAAGTACACTATTAAGTGTTGAGGGTAAGTGTCCCTCAACATAGTCTGTAAGCAAATGTATTACTTTAATTCATTAAATAACAGTAGTGTACACTGGAAAAAATGCTTAGTTTCAGCCCCATTTTGTGTGTACATCATCTCAGAAAGTAATTTTTAGTTGACTTGTACTGTATTTTATTAGTTTTTCTTTAGACATGTCTTGGGATAGACACTGCAGAAATATATTATTGAGTATCTTTTGAAATTATCTGTTGTCCGGTGTAGGTATATCTTTTGTAAACAGCTTTTACACTGAATGAAGTACAGTAGTATAACTTTTCTCTGTTTGATAAATAATGTGGTTTTCTTTGTCTATTACCATCATATTTTAACAGTGGTTGATGCAGACATTGCCTGCCATTACAAAAGGTTTCCAATGCACCTTTTTGCCTACAGAGTTCATACACACAGACTAGGTAAGAGTTTTATTGCAACATAGGAATATCAAATATTTAACAGAAAAATTCTGATACTACAGCATATTTTTTTTAGAAGTATGTCTTACGTTTACATACATATTGGTATGTTATAGGTAAAGTAGTGAGTGGATACAGAGTGAGAAACGGTCAATGGACATTGATTGGTAGACAGAGTCCACAACTACCACAGGTTGGTTGTTTTTTTAATTTGAACAGTACATTTCAATTGTCGTTATTTAAAACTGAGAAGCTCAATTGACAGTCATGTACGGCACAGATCTGTGTCGTAATGTTTCTGCTGGTACATGTTGTGCCACTGGAAGTAAGTACTGCCAAGTATTATCATGATTACATTGTGATGAAAAAACCTTTCTGAAATTACCTTTCAAATGCGTAACACCGTCATTCTCGTGTATTTGTGTATTGATGTAAATAATACGAGACGTTTTCACTAATTATGGTGAATCATCCTCTCTTTCAGGCATTCTATCCAGTACAACAGCCTGTAGATGTTAGCTATGATGATATCCTAGCAGCTAGATGTGTGTTCAGTGGTGAAGGCAGAACTACAGAGACACATATAGGGTAAATTTTTTCTCTGTGTTCAATTTCCTACCCAATTTTTTCCAAGGTATTGTTTATGTGTAGAAAAGTATTTGTTTCATGTCTTCTTCCAAGATAATTCTGACAAACTTCAGTACTGCCAGAATGGTCTGTTTTGCTGTCTAGTCTGCTAAAGATTTACACTAGACAACGTTCATTGCCTTTGGTTATGTGAATAATCACTTTGTTGAAGTGTTCAGAACATTTCTCAGGTGAAGCTATGCTGCCAAACACCTTACTCAGATGTTGGGCTGTTCTGCACTTAGGGAAGGATTTAGAATAGTTATTTTCAATTTAGAAAATGTATTTTTTAAGAAGTTGAAATTACTGACTGTTTAAAACAAAATAATAAAGCTTCACAGTTTTTCTTCATTATTTCAGAAAGAAAATTTATGGAAGCTTATAAAATTCTGATAGATTTTGACACATAGTAAAATATAACCTTAACAATTCAGAATAGTGTACCAGTTACATTTTTTTCAATTTGAACTAGAGAGGCTTATATGAAAAACCATGAAAACATAAATGACTGGTAATGATAAATAGGAAAATCTGAACTGTGTTTGTCAGTGATTCTATGCAGCCAAAAACGAGAGACAGAGCTCTATAAGATCCAGTTGACAAATACAACTGTAAAAATAGATGCAATGTTAGTATTCTCTTAACTGGCTCCAGTTCTTTGAACCATAATTTACTGCGTATGTAGAGATATGAAGACACCCTGCAGAAACCTCTCCATTCTGAAAGTTGTGTGCTGCAGTACCCCAAGAAATTAGTTTTTTAGTGCATTGAGCACCCTAAGATTGCGTCTTAGTAGAGAGTTAAGGATTCAATACATATTTATCACCTTTTCTCTGTTTGATAAATAATGTGGTT
>NW_010145359.1:0-7137 GCF_000699245.1 Pterocles gutturalis | reverse complement strand
TCTCTTTATCCACACAGCAAATGGGTCAATGTTGACATTCAAAATAAATGGCATAACTGCTAGTAAAGCTAAAATTGGCATGCATAAGTTCCTTGCTCCCAAGAATAACAGTTGATGCTATATCTGGAAAAAACTCTACTTTAACAACTACAGAATTAGAAGTCAATAAGAACTCTTTCCAAACTGTACTCATAAGCTGACAGAAATGGTGTATATTGGGATGAATCCTTCATCCTTTTGACAAGTCTGATAGCTCTTACATAGTGAACCAGGTGATTTATTTCTTTAAGCATTTTGCCAATAACCTCTTCCGAAGCTTCTGTGGTCTAGGAGGAAAGAAGCATTTAAAACACTCTCATTTTGGCAGAATAGACCATTTTATAAAGAACACACCAAAATGGATGTGCTGAACATTTTTTTTAAACAAGAAAGAAAAAGTTCACTACAAATATGGTACCGATGAACTACAAAGGCTTTTTTGACAGTTCAGGTCTCAAAAGAGCAACTACTTGATGGACACTCATTTTCCTATTTGCATCTTCAAAATGGATCAGTAATTTTTAACATGAAAAGGAACATTAAGCAAGTATTCTGTGTAGCTTTAGATATCTTAAAATGTTGTTCAGCAGCTGAAATACAGGAAACTTGCCAGCATCTTATAATGAGATAACATTGCACAAACCAGCAGAAAATACTCCATGGATCACTTCTTTGAGATGATGTTTCAAAAACAGTACACTGTCTGAAACCACAGGCTGATTTTCACGCTCTCACACCATAGCAACTGTCTCTGCCTCTTTTCTTCTTACAGTGGTAATACAAAGCATCTTGGCTGCAGACTGAGATGACAGGTTTTATTATAGCTCCATCGTACACTTACTGCAAAGTCACCAATACATTCTGCTTTCAATTTTTTTCTCTTTTGGGGGATATGATTTTGCAGTTCTATTACTGATCTGTTAGAAAAATTAAGGGCTCAAAGCCAAAGAAAAGGTAACCATTGTTATTACATCACAAGATTTATGTAAGAACATAATGAGTTTTTAACATGAAATATACACTATTTAAGAGAAAGATGATGATGTCCTAGGTTAGTGGAGTTGTGCTTTCAAGAAATACCTGGCAACTGCTCACAATAAGATTTCAATATTAATGACGCTGTCAGACTGCTTTAAAACACTTTGTTAAAAAAAAGAGGAAAGAAAAAAAAAACAGAGGAAAACATCCTTTAAACAATCTGTACAGCATGTATTTGAGTGAGACAGGAGGTGTATGAGCCTTTTAGAGCTCTTTGTTAATAGCTGCCTGTGGCTTACTGTTAGTTCACAAATTCTTGTCTGAAGAAGTCTTTTCTCACGTACTTTATTCAGTACAGGTGCAAGGTGTCTTGGAATCCATTGTCATCAAAATATCACTGACATTCAGGTCAATGAAGACATTTTGATTACAGTCTTTTTGCTTCCTATAGCCATCAACAAAAATACCTGTTTGGGATTATTGCTGCTGAGAATCGTTTAAGGCACTTGTAACAATCTGGCAAAACAGAACACACATGTCCTCAACTATCAAGACGGTGGAGCTCTAGTGGAGTGACTCCAGCTTCCAAATCTCCCACTGACCATGGAAATGTCACTGATCCAAACGAGCAAATGTCCTTTTCTCTCACGTTCAACCTAGACATGGTTTTCTAGTTGTTCATTACTGCCAGAATACGTTGGTTTTAAAAAAGGTAGGATCAGGGGGTGACTTGGAAAGTCTTCCAGAGACAAAAACAGATTCACAAGATTAACAGCATTCATTCAAGCAGACAGACAGAGAAAAATGCATTTTTACATAAGCAGTAAATTAAATTCTCAACCCGACTCATATGCCCCAATGTGTAGTAGGTATACTATATGCTGTAGCTCTGAAGCTAGTATGTAGCTGCTATCTTGATGAATCTGAGAAAAATGAATTCGTGATTAAAAGCTTTTCACACAATAAAGTTCAGCAACAACTCTGGGCTCAAATTTTATTACTTTGGAGACATTTTTTGCCCAACAGGACCTGGAAAAATAAAAGACTTTTCCTTATAAGGAACTGATTAGATAGAATCAAAGGGAATGGAGGAAAGTTATTTTCTTGGTGGGTAATTTGTAAATACATACAAAAATATGAATTCTCACAATAAAGTGAACTTGCAAAATAACTGAGAGCAACAATTACATAATTTACACTTGTGAAGACTCACACCAGAAAAGGATTTTGGCATTTTAAACCACTTTCCAATATGACTTAATAGAATCAATCTTGATTTTGAATTGTGGGAATTTGTTCTTATTTGCATCAAGGGCCTGATGTTCAACAAACCAGAGTACAGGGTACTGTCAAATTTAAACTACTACCTGTAAACCTAAATGTATATGGTTTCTCGAAGACAATACATACAGGGTGACATACTACTTAGTCGTGCTATATTGCTGGAGGGCTTTTATGTGCATCAGAGGTAGCTGGCTGTGGTAAAATATTGAGAACTTTTAAAATAATAAGATAAAGGAACATTCAATGGCATAAATGCAACAGAGCTAAAGCCAGAAGAGTTTCTATTCTATCCAGTATTTCTTTATCTTTTTATATCTAGATATCTGAGATTTAGAGTTTACCTTATTTAAGCCTCTATAATTAAGACAGATGGAGTCAGTACTTCCTGAATAGCCATCTCCTGCATTGCAGGATGGTTTAAAATGTTGTTGGGTTTTTTTTTGCAGGTTGAGAAAGTAGTAGTGATCATTTCAAGTGTCTTGCAAAATCACCAATGCCAGTTGCTATTCCTCTGGTATCCCTCTCTCTCATTTGTCATGTAAAAATACAACTTTAGAGTTATATTACAGGAATAATAAATCACAAGAATAATAAAACCTGGCATCTAGCTGTCATTGTAGGAAAGCTGAATATGAGGAAGCAATTAGTACTGACTTATTTCTGAATAATAATAGCACAGCCACCTTGATAATTAAAATTAAAATTAAATGTATTTTGCCTTCAAGATGTATGTAGCCCTACTGAGTTGAAATCAGCAGTCCAGTTCCTATATGGTACACACATTGTGAAATCAGATGTGTACACTTAGGCCCAACACCAAACTAAATTGAGCAATAATTATTAAGTTAGAAAAAGAACCCAAGCCTGTAAACAAACTCAGGTGTCTCAAATATCTTTACCATAAGAAATAAATGTAATGGTGCCGTCAGTTTTGTTTTTTTTTCTGGTGGAGCTGAGATTCAAGAAAAAATTTGTTTGTGGAAATGGGCTTGTCTTCCCCTCCTGTCTCTTCATTAGCATTCTAAAAGAAATTACTTTTCCCACTTGGCCATACATCATTGCTGCCTAAAGCGGTCTTCCTATTCTGCTCCTGGATGCTATTGTTGCTCTTCCATTTAGTTTCTTCTATTACATACCTATGTGCGTGGAGTCAAAGTCTTTATATCCAGTGTGTTTGAAACCGTGAACATTTTAATATTTGGCTTATTTTTAGACTTTTTTCTTTTAGATCTGCCCTAAATGAAGGCTTTTAGCAAACTGACCCACTCAATCTGATTGCCCCAAACTAAAATAAAACTCACACTTTACTCAGTGAATGCTTAGGGACATCACTGAGCCTTCATAATTATCACTTTTACAGTACTTATTTCAATAAGGGAAGTTGGACTAAGGGAAGCACAGATATAACAGTTCCTTGCATGTATTCTTTGAGACTCCCATATTCTGGATGGTCCCATTCTACTGCCAGGTGCTTATTGCAGGTATGTATGACACATATGCTTTATGAGTAGGCTGTCTTCGTCAGGAGAGCAGTCTGCTGTGACATAAAAAAAGACCATGTTTCAAAAATATAGCCAAAATTTACTGCACTAGACACACCCAAAAGACTGTTAAGTATAAAGGCCTGCCTCCTGAGAGCAGGTGTCACTGGGCACAAAATTCTGCACAATATCTTTTTCTTTCAAAAAGATTTGTTTTGTACTAAGTGAAGCTGTCTCAAAGATCTCCAATCATCTAAGAATAAACAGCTCCCTGCTGCCTGGTCACTTTTCGCAGAAGTCAAGGAAAAAACATGAAACCAAGTTTTCTACATCCTGGACATAATCATACAAGTTGCATATTATCTTTATAAGAAATATTCTCTGTTTAGTTCTTACAAGAAAGAAGTGTCACTATTTTCAGGAAAATGTTTGGGCATTGACAAGACACTCCTTCTGCCAGTATGTTGTACAGAGGTACCTGCAGGGCCCACCCTTGACAAATAATCTGGATAACACAACCTCATCTGCTAAGAGAAGATTGTGAGCATAGTGTGTATGTGGATTGAATACACAAAACTGGGTATGTTAAATGGCAGAATAACCATCTGCTGAATTAAAACAGTAAGGAAGAAATTAGAGACTTTTGACATGAAGAAGGAATCAACCTGAAAAGAAGTATAAGAGAAGCAAGAAGATACCTAACCATAGGAAGAGACCTTGGAGTGGAAACAGCAGCAATCAAAACTCCATGTGCATATGTAACTGGACTTTATATACTGGCACATCTATATAAGGCATGCCCCCGAGTGGAGTATTTGTGTTAGATTGCACCTCATTGTGCATTCTGCCTTCCCAGAAGTATTCCCACTCTGAAACAGCTTCCTCCTATATCCTGCATTTATCCATTAAGATACACATTATTTCTCAGACTCAACCAGAAAGGTTTTTTTCTATGTCCATAAAAGACCCTAGTTACTGTATAAGTCATTTTCAATAACGTCCTCATATTTATAATTCTGAAATACTGTTAAATAATTTGCCTTTGCCTAGAGCTTTGTTTCTCCCAAATGTTTTATGGTTTTCCCTGAGGTTCTTGAATTCTGGTATGCGAGATATAAGAAGACATGTTCCAGACAAACTGAATGTGGATTCAGAGGCATAAGAATCTTTTGTATATGGGATATGAGGTCTCTTTGTGTATTTGAACTCCTATTAGCCTCTGAAAACTTACTGAAAGTGTTATTTAAGACATGTCTTTTCTGTATGAATAATTACTAGCTATCAGAAAGTTACACTTTCTGGACTGATTCTTTATCCTGAAAGTGCATGAAACTATGATGCTTGGAAACGCATTCAGTTTCCAGCTTTAGTCAAGATGCTGCAGGAATTATCTTAGAGTCATGTTTAATTGTTAAGGGTACAATATTTGTCCATGTAGAGGCTCTCTGCTGTTCTCTATTTTTTTTCACCTTTCTTTCTTCTTTTTTTTACTTTTAATAGCATCAGAATATTATGTGAATATCTGTTCAGAATCACCCACACTGTCTCTGCAGGACACGAAGAGTAGCAGTGAGGGGCCTGTAGTGATACCAATATCATGTGAGGCAGACACTCCAAAAAAGAATTCCTTACAAAAAGTAAGATAGAAACTAGTCCATTCACAGTGGACGTAAAACAGATGTTTTGCAGCCACTTCTCAGAAGCTCCAAAGGAACTTTTCTTTTGGGAAGACACAAATCAATGATAGTTTTAACGAAGGACTAGGAAACAGTGCCGATACTTTGAGACTCAGCTGCTGTTATTCTCTCGGGCTTTTCAAAGGTTCAAGGGAGAACTTTGGACACAGTTTAGAAACTAGGGCTGTGAGAGTTTGTGAGGAAAAAAAAAAAAAAACAAAAAACAAACCGAAACACAGATCTAAGGAACTCTAACCTAATTCAGCAGACTCTATTCTTTCTTTTGGATCCTAAGGCACTCAGTAAACTAGTGGTCTGATACCCATAGCTGTTCACTAGTATCTAATACCACAAACTTCCAAGCAGCAGAACACTGATCTGGGATGGGGGGTGGAAACAAGTAAAAGTGAGTCAAGCAAATCAGTTATCAGCCCCTGTGCTTGCTTCAAAGGATGTTACAGTACTTATACGAGACTAGCATTTTGCCATTTACAGTGAAAGTACCAGTTTCTTTATATGTTCAAAAAATATTTTTGTATTTATTTCATTGACCACTTACAACAGTTTAACATTGCTTTAGCAGTGCTAAATATGTCTCTTTCTGAGTGTTTTGCAGTATGGCATTAACTCACTAAACACATTCCTCCGAAAAGCATCCTTATCAAAGAAATAACTATTATGGACTCTGAAGAGTAAATGTCCTGGGATTCAGTGGTTCACAATTATACTGAGACTCTCAATTCTAACATTGAGCATATCCTGTCTTCAGATTATCATGATTTATATACAAGCACTTTCTGAGAAGTACTTATTTCTGGAACTGCAGTCTCATGAAGGCCCAGCAAACACCCTCAGCATCATTTCTAGGCTGGATATTGTAAATGGACAAAAAAAATCTTTATATATTCTAAAGGAAAATAATCCTAAATTTTGTACTCTACGACATTATTGATTCATTAATGTTGCCTGAGGAGTACTCGTTACTGCAGTATGTATCATGTCTAATATTTGATTCCAATACTTGTTATTCTATTCTTCAGGAAGATTTTAAACAGAATGAATTGGCTTTGGTCCGATGACAATGAAGATAAATGCAAAATGGCTTCATTCAAAAGTAAAAAGACATATCTAAACATGCAAGCTCTGTGTCTGCAATCTGTGTGGCTCTAAATAATATATTACCTAAACATTTCAAATATTACAATTGTGTTTTTGTATAATATGTTTGTAGAAATATACATCATCTATATAAAAAGACTAAATACCAATGTAAGAAAAACTAGCATCACGCTGTCTGGGTGGTCAGATCTTGATGGGAAAGTAGATGATTCAAAATCATTGAGCAAATAAAGCTTATTTGTTTTTAAAAATAAAATTAAATTTAAAAAATGGATAAATGAAAAAAAAAACAACCCAAAACCAAATAAACTTGAGATCTGATTAATACCAAAACTAAAATAATAGACAAGAATTTATGTGGATTAAGTTGGCCACTCACATTAACTGGTCCAAGTGTTCTTTGTACCTGAGAACTTAAAACTTCAGAAAAATAAAACACTTCCAGCCTATTTGTACCAGAGAATAAAAGGAGATTTCAGATACCAGAATAAATTGTAGTTTAAAAAAATAATATCTAAATGTCTAGTAGGTAAAATTTCAGAAAAAATAAAATAAAATAA
>NW_010145358.1:0-1508 GCF_000699245.1 Pterocles gutturalis | reverse complement strand
ACCCCACCCGGAGTACTGTGTTCAGATGTAGGGTCTCCAACATAAAAAAGACATGGACCTATTAGAGAGAGTCCAGAGGAGAGCCACGAAATTGGCCAGAGGGCTGGAGCACCTCCCCTATGAGGACAGGCTGAAAGAATTGGTGTTGTTCAGCCTGGAGAAGAGAAGGCTCCGAGGAGACTTAATAGCAGCCTACCAGTACCTGGAGGGGGCCTACAGGAGAGATGAGGAGGCACTCTTTATCAGGGAGTGGAGTGATAGGACAAGAGGTAAGAAGCTGAGAGAGGGTAGATTTAGATTAAGTATTAGGAAGAAATTATTTACTGTGAGGGTGGTGAGGCACTGGCACAGGTTGCCCAGGGAAGTTGTGGATGCCCCATCCCTGGAGCTGTTCAAGGCCAGGCTGGATGAGGCTTTGATCAACCTGGATCAGCTGAAGGTTGTCCCTACCCATGGCAGGAGGGTTGGAACGTGATGATCTTTAAGGTCCTTTCCAACCCTAGCCATTCTATGATTCTGTGTCTCCTAATGGAACAAATTGACCTTCTTTGAGAAGATATGAAAATTGTTGAAAGGCATATGTTTACAGATGGATATAAACAAAAGCCCAGGAACGTTACATACAAAACTACATGTGTGCCTTTATAAGACAAATGTACATATTTCAATATTATTAATGTAATTTTTGACTCTGCTTGTACATCTTAGTAGCAAGAGCTGTCATTAATAACCTCCTGCAAGAGTCACTCAGGCCTTACTGTGTGAATCTCACACAGCTATAGTTGTGGCAAGAGTGGGAGATAGCTGTAGGTATCCAGTTTGCTTACATTTTGTATTAAATAAATGTCTTTACTTGCCTGGAGGCAGCCTGTAGTCCTACATGTCAGACAGCTGCCTTGTCTAGAGCAGGGACTTGACACCTAATTGAAGGATTGTCACCAAGCCACCATGCAGATCTCATAGACTTTGATTGTCCTGGCAGCTGCTGCTAATCCTGGGGAACAGCATTTTCTACACAAGGGCTTGTACATGGGACAGGCATGGCCGGGGCATTCGGAACAGGAACATCCCTGTTAAGAACATCACATATTGGAGAGATAAAATTACACTGTTAAGTGCAAGCATCTGGTCTGTTGTGGTATATGCAATCTTGAGCATATATTTCGTTATTTTCAAAGGTCAGTTAACATTTGGAAAGTTGCAAAGGGAAGTGAACTATTTGGTTGAGCTTTTTTTTTTTTTTTGTCATTTTTTTCCTATTATCTTTTATTGAAGAAGTCAAACCAGGAGTATCCAATGCCAACATACAACTTGCAGGTGTGCCATACTGATTCATGTGGCTGTGATAGCCAAATATCTCTTTCTTTGCTAAAACAGCCAGATAAAATGGCAAGTCTGGAAATATGTCTTGGAGTCCTTAGACTGAGAGCAGTGAATAAATTCTACTGATGTCTCATTGGTATGGAAATACCTGGTACTTGCAATCATAGAATCATAGAATCATAGAA
>NW_010145357.1:0-18950 GCF_000699245.1 Pterocles gutturalis | reverse complement strand
AACACTGAATAGCAATACTTGAAAGTGGAAGATATGTACTCCTTTTACCCTAAAAGGGAGTATGTAAAGAATCAGAATTTTCAGGTTCTTTTTAGAGTAAAAACAAAAAAAACCCCACTTCCCAAACCAACCCAAAGGATCCCTTTTTGCAGGGGTGGGAGTAGATTCAACTTGATGAAGTGGGAGTGGACAAGAAAAGACTGTACACTTGATCAGGACCCTCCCAACTCATGTTAAAAAGTGGGGAGAACTTACACGACTTAGTCTTTTCCAAATTCCTGCCTGCCCCAAATTAAGATGTTGACTCATGCTCCTGCCTCTAAACATGCCTTACTTTGCAACCATGTTTTCTTTCTTGTAGTCCTATTGGTATGTGTCAAACCTCTGTGGTCGTGCTTGTATCACAAGTAATTTGAACCAATGACTGAATTTTATTCATACCTTTGAAGGCCATTGGTTAGTGTTTATTAAACTGTGTGAAAACATTGTCAGGCAGTCTGCAACATGACTGAAGCAATAGCAGTATAAAGCTCTACATGTATCCATACATGGAAACTTACATGCAAATAATCTAGCAAATGTAGGCAATGTATGAACCCTAAAAATTAAATCTAATTTCCGTTTGGTTGTAAATAAAAGCTACAGAGACAGCACAGCATAAGCTGGCCTGTGCAATTTTCATAAAGATCGGTTGTCATAATTAAAAGAGATTGAGAAGCACTGTGCTAGGTGATGCTTTGGCAATCAGACTGAGTAAATCGGTTCTCCCAATGTAATTTATATTCTCAGTTAATGTGGTTGTCTGTGAACTGCCTATAGCAAGTGTTTAAGGTATGTCGTTTGCATAGGCTCTTGCTGTAAGAAGATGTCCAGCCTTTAAAACCATGAGTGGGAGCCAAAACAGTGAGAAAATGCTGAGTGGCAGGATGAGAAGACTGGCACTTTGAGACATTTGGGGATTCTAGCTTCAGAGGAAGATTTTCTGTATTTTGATTATCATGCAAAGTTTATTAAAATGGGAAAGAAAGCAGTAGCCTCCTGTACTGAAAGTGAACAGTGCCTATGGCCAGGTCAGAGGAGCCTGTGTTTTCAGCATGCAGTGGTTTGGTCCAGGTATTTTTGTGTTCAGTATGAATGAGCTTACCCATGAGTCAACATCAGTTTCCAGGCCAAAAGGTCACTATAAACCCTCCAAAACTCTTGTGGCTCACTGATGGAGAGTTGACAACTTGCTACGTCACACTGCTCAGTATACCTTATCAATAGTCCTTGGACTACCAATCATCCTCTGATCACAGTTTAGCCACTACTACTCATCACTTTCAGCTGGAGGCTTGAGAGAATTTTAGGTTAAATGGATGTTGTGGATGTTTCCATACACCCAGGGGCTATAGGAGGTGCAATATCAACAAGTGTAGATCTTTGCTCTGTAATTTGCAAATGTTGAGTATATGAACTGTATGGGCTTGAACTACCTGATGGCAGTCATGAAACTGGCTGTTACTGAGGTATTCAGTGCATTGAGACAGGATGGGAACTTGCTCTTCCTTTTATATATTTCTTATTTTAAGAAAGCAGATATTTATTTCCTTGAGATTAACTTCAGAAGTTTTTAATTCTTAGCAAATCTCATGAATTAAGAGGTCAATAAGAAAGTTTCTTATAGGAAGCGTAGCAATCAAAAAATATAATTCCAGACAGAGAACACTTGTTCACATCGTCAACCACATAATTCCCTCCCAAAAGTCTAAACTGGAGTGGATATAAATAATGGGTTGCTGCAGATACCTTGATGAACAATCAATAGCAATGTTTTTTACAGGAAGCACAATCTTAAGAGCACAAAAAAATCACCACATTCAATTCTGCTGTTGTTACTGTCATTATCATCACAAGCCCTGATTCAGCTGAAGAAGTGGAAAGCAAAATGAAGAATAAACAGAAGACAAGAAAATAAAGAACACTTCAGAAATCATCCCTGAGGAATGAGAAAGGAGAAATGAGAGAGTTTTGTTATTATCTAGGATAATAGGTTCTGGGAATTCCACTTTAACCGTCAACCAGGAATGGATAAGGACTAGGCATTGCAGTTCTCAGGGATGTAAGAAAAGCAGAAGGAAAATTAAGGCAAGTCTCAAAGTCAGGCGTATATATGTGTCATATAGCTTATGTGCATGTAGGCCAAAGATGTCTGTGACAACTGGCTCCAATGCACATGAAGCCAAATCAGGTAAACAACCGGTCGTACACACGAACTAGATAATGTGTGTATACATTATACATGTGTATGTGTACACATACTCATGTAAAAGCAAAGATTAACTTGCTTAGTCTGGACTCATGTAACCTCAAATTAAGTATGAAATAATGTATGAGGGAAAACATGGAGCTCCACCTGAAAATCAGCCCAATGTATGCTTGCTAAGGTATACCTGGAAACAGGCAATGACGTGCAAAAAACGTAGAGACCAAAGACTGTGAAAAGCAACTTGCTGCTAGTGCAAATGTGACTGTATTGTGAAAATGATCAGCTGATTTGCAAGCTTGAAATGGATCTAGTGTGCAAAACATGCTTTCTAGTATTAAAAAAATGAGAACAGTATTAAGGAAGGGTAGTATTATCAGGATAGAAGAAGAATGTGTTATGGAAGACTTGGGAGATTGCTTAGCTGCAGTCTCTCTGCCTCTGTTATCATCTGTCAAACAGTAAAATAGTACCTGTTTTCTTTTACTTGCCTATTTAGAGTATCCTTATCTTTCTATTACTGTGGATTTGTACAACAGAGGCTGCTTTTAGCTGTGCTGGTATCCAGCGCTCTGTGCCTGGTGACAGCAGATTGCCCTGCTGCACTGCCCCGCTCCCCCCTCTCTGGTGCTTCACCTTGCGCAGCTCTGTGCTGTCCTGGATAGCTCAAGCTCCAGCCCCCGCAAAGGTCTCTCATTGATCCTGAACATCATCCACATCATGGTGTCACTTTTTAACTTTAGCTGTCACGTTAGGCAGACCGCTCCCTGCACTGAAGTTTATTTAAAGTTCAGTGAGAGCTCAAAATGACAAAAGCAGAAAACATGCAGCTAAAGGAACAAATGCCATCCAGGCTTCATCCCATCTGCTGGCAGAGACTTTCTGCCTTGTCTCACAGAACAGTGTCTTTGTCATCTGAGAGCAACGGATTTTGTTCCTTGTGTTCACTGGAGTCACACCATAATATGAAACTCTGCAATGTGCGTATATCATACAAGCAAGGGACAACAGCTATAATCACAGACATGAATCCAGAATTTAAGTACAGAATAAGGCCTCGTAGAAGCATAGGGCTTCTGTTCAAGACCATTAACTCTAATGAAAATGCACATTTTTCATTAGGCTCTAATAGCCTGCTGCAAAGTAGGGCAACTGCTGTGCAATGTTTGTAGAAACAAATTGCTAATCAGTCAATAAGGACCTTTACTGTGCACTGCTACAGCCAGCTTTTAAGCATTTTCAGCTACATTGAATTATTTTAACTCATTGAATTGTTACTTAGTAAAAAAGAAAAGATATTTTATTTATAGAGTATACAATGTGGCAATGCAGAGTGATTTTTGCATCTTGAGTCCATTTTTTAAAATTTGTACTGAAGACTTATGACTTTGATCTGCCTCATGACTTTTTTTTTTTTTAGGGTTTGGAGAGTTTTTATTTTATACTGAAAGCTGGTAATGAGTTGAATCAATCATTCTTTCAGAAATAGATTTTATAATTCCATTACAAGTGCCTCATGTACCCTAAATCTTAATGACAGGAGCTGTTGTTACTGGAGCACAAAAGCCTGCTGATCAGTGTTGAGTGAATTATTCACACAGCAGAAAATTGCAGGACTAGGATCACCACAAATATACGTGTGTGCATACATATATGTGTATGCGTGTATACATAACTATATATGAAACTACATAGTTGATTTTTTTTACTATTAACAAATAAACTTTTATCATTTACTTTCTACATCTGATCAAATTCATTCATGTTAATTGTACTAGACACAGAAAATACAACTGAATTGTACTTTTCCAAGATAGAATATGCAATAGTTTACACATTTCTTTTATCAGGAAAATAGAACAACTATACCAGTCCTTGCTGGGAATGAATCAATGAAGCCACTCCATTTTATGACAAGTAAGAATATCATATAATATAAATCTGTGTTTTGTTTGTGAATGGAATATGAAAAATATTCATTATTTCTATAACTACTGATAATATTGATGTCATCAGTGGCATTTTGAATCCAAATGTATGGAGTAATATTTTAAAGGAAATGGAGTTTCTAGCTGGAGACAAGAAGTACTGAATTTGAGGGAAAGCCAGAGAGTTAAATATCTGTAACTTGGAAAATAATGCTGGGGCCTAGAGAAATATAATTGTCTACAAATGTTTGGATGTTATCATTATGAAGGATTAATTTTATTCTTAATGCTTGACCTTCAGATCAGCTTCTGTTAGAGGCAAATTTCTAGCAGGAAATGGGATAAACCACTAAATATGAAAAATACTCCTGTAAGATCAGTTGAAGACATCTTAGACATCTGACCACTTCCAGCTGGATCTCTCAGATACGTTTAATACTAAGGAAGAAGAACAGGCTCAGGAATATTTCTGAGACACATATTTCTTGATGAAATTATTTCACCATTATGACTGCATAGCAACCTGAATTTTACCATGATAAGCTTGAGAAATATTTGATTCTTCACATGATGATGATGATGTCATATGTTGATGTTGTGTGTTGGATTAGACTATTTATTACAAAGGCGCATTGTACATAGTTGTCTATAAAAGAGAGTATAAACCTTTGTGTAAACCAAGTGGAAACCAGGCTGCAAAACCTAAAGGTAAAATACTTCTACGTATTTTTTCCTTGTGAGTTGTGACTCTGTATTCTGAAGTAATTGGGGAGCTTTGTATTACAGCATGATTAATGGAGTTATTATATTGGCTGGATGGATACTATAAAATCACGGTATCTAATATCTTCTGCTCAGTCTGGCAGAGCTACAAGGATACATGTAAGCCCCATTTCAGTAAAGGTGGCTTATACAATAGGCTTTTGGAAAAGCATTTGATTTCTGAACACTGACAATGAAGTTAATCCTAGTATTCCGAGAAGCACGCATGCTAAGAGGAATTGTGAAATATCTCCTTGTTTTTAAGTGAATGATAAAAAGAGGCTACTGAATGCTTCGGGGTATAAAACTAGGGGGTAACAAGATAAGATTAAGTGGATGCCTGGTAGTTGGTACCTCCTTATAGTAAAGAATCTGGAAGAGGATTGCTAACACAAGGCCTTTATAAACTAACCCTTTTTCCTTTCCCCTTCCCTTCCCTTCCCTTCCCTTCCCTTCCCTTCCCTTCCCTTCCCTTCCCTTCCCTTCCTTCCCTTCTTCCCTTTCCTTTCCTTTCTTTCATCCTTTCATACATATTTAAGAGTAGCCCCAGCAAAAGGAAATAAGTCCAAGGAGCAACAAATCAAAGATTACTTTGACTCTTGCTGTGTGTTATTTAATGTGTTTAAGAATAGTATCTGCTCAAAACACCCATTGGACCCTCTCAGATCTGTATTCCTTTCAGTCAGCCATGTGTGTCCATGGCAATAGCATTGCCCATTAGGCCTGTAAATTAATTTAGTGTGATGAACTGCATATGCCACATATGAGGGTGGTAGTAGCCATAGTCCATTAAACTAATATAAGTGCACTTGTTCTAGTATATGTATTTCCACTGACTGATTGGTCACAGTTGGATCTTTCTATTTTTTGAAATATGTTTGCTACGCTTAAAACACCCTCTTTTACCATAATATTCTCTTTGTAAGGACTGATTTTTCACTTTAACATTTACATCTTCCAGGTTTTTTTTTCTCTGAGCTTATGGTCCTGAGGAGGTTGCACTACGTCTACGTAATGAGTAATGCATTGTGCCCAATAGAATGAATCATAGAGAGAATAACATTCGGAGTTCCAGCCTTTGGGACATGAGCTTTTGTGAGGTCAGGTTAACCCTCAACTTATCAGAAAAGCCTCTCCCTCAACTGGATTTGAAAGAGATCTGAGGGAACTGACTGGTATGTCTATGTCTTGGCATTGCAGAGAGACACTTGGAGCTCTCATGAGATTCTTTTTTTTGCCTGTTGGATGTGTGCAAGGTCTGCTGTTCCACTCAACCGTCTGGGTTGCCCTATCTCACTATTTTCCCTTTGGGTCCTTGTCCCCCACCTAGCCATAGTCTTGCTTGTTGGGTAACAGCCCTTGCTTTAGCTCTGAGGATAGCAGAGGGAGATTTAATTTAGAGGTAGCATGACTGCTGAAAGCAACCTTACCCCAGCAACAGGTTGCATTAGCTTGGGCAGGGGACTCTGCAAGTACATCTAGACTGATCTGTTACCGTACCCATTTGTTAAGGCTATCTATCTGAAGTGTCTCTACATATCATCACATTGTTCAAAATAGTCTTGTTCAAAGCAACAGGTGTTGGTGAAGCATTGTTAGAGCTCAAAATGTATGAAGATGATCTCATGTTCCCAACAATACAGTACAAACGAAGAGTTACTGCCAGACCTATGTCTAGACTTCCCCTTGGGAGTGATGCCAACAGTTTGGAAGGTAGATGAATGGAAATATTCTGCCCAAGAATGTAATTCTCTTTGTTTATTGGAGGCAGACATAAAAATGCTTTAAGACTTAGCCTGCGACTACCTGACAAAAATAAATCCAGCCATAGAAATGCAAATGAAAGAGAGAACAACACTTCTGTACCTCATTTTTCTCAGGTATATTACCTAATGGAGTTGCACTGAGGGGTGCCTGCTTTCCTCAGAGCTAATTGTGTTATTTCTTGGGAGCAGAGGCAAAACATATGCCTGCTGTAATGACACTGCTGTTCTTTGGAAACCTGTTGTGGTCAGTGCAGCATCCATCAATTTTTCTGGTTGTCTAGGATGAATTATTGGGATGCTCCTCTCTGCTGGTGCTGCTTCTGCTTCCACATTATCTCACACTCGCCCTAAGACTCCCAGGGCAACATTTAGATCATAATGGTACAGAAGTTATGTTGGTTTCTCTCACATTGAAAAAGTCTCTGACTCATTGTCTCTCTTTTTCCCCTTCACAATGGAAAATAACAGCTTTCTAAGCTGCTCTCTTCATGCATACAGAGCCTTTCTGTACCACAGAGACCCAAATCTCCAACCAGTCTGTCCCACTCAGGTGTATTCTGTGGGACACACAATGTGGGCAACAGACCCATGTCCTTTGAAGAACCCTATATACTTCTAAAACAGCCTTGCACTTAATTGCAAAATTTATACATGACAGCTCGTAGAGAAACTGTCAGTTTCTCCTGTCAGGTCTTGTACTGTGGTACAATACTGTCCCTGTCATATTCAACATGCCTAACAGAAACCAGAGCCCTTCAGCATCACTAGGCTCAAACTACATCTGCAAATTTACAGGAGAATACTTGCAAATAGACACAGTTCCAGATATCTAGGAGGATATTTGCCCCAGCAGGCATATGAGTTTTTATATACTTCTATGTGAAATGCACAGGTAAACTGTGTAACCAATTAGTGAACACACAGTAGTATGTGTTAGACTCTCTTTTTTTTTTCTTTTTTTTTTTTTTTTTTTTTTTGAGAGTGGGGTAGAAAGGAGACTTTCTGTTGGTAAATTTGTATTCCAGCTGCCAGGCAGCTGTATCCCACTGAGTATTTTGGACAGCAATGTGCTGGTGCTTTGCTGCTCACCACACTGCCTAACTAGTTGGAAAGCTGAAGGGTAGTGCTGGTATGGAGTGAAACTCATGACCACAATGGTCAAGGAGCCATGGCTGGCAGGGGGACAAGCCAAACAATTGCAATGTTCATTTATCCTTTAGTGCGCTGAGAGGGCTTTTGCTAAGACCTAAGAAACTAATAGTTACTGGAGATACTTGGCACTTTCAGTTTAGTAAGAAGAAATGATTCAAAGAAGATGGAGGGCCTGTCAGATCACCAGCTGGCTCTCCAAAAGCTCTGGGCAGCTGTAAAAAGGCTACAGATTCTTATAGAAACCGAATCCCCCAGCCTTTAAAGGACACATTGTTTGAGGACATGGTGTTTGGTTTAAAGCCAATGAGCACATCCCTTTTCTCACCATGACTAAGTAGTGTCTATGCACTGAAGTACACCTCAGTGTATGGGGTCCTCAGCTGTCTGGAATGCAACTTGGACAAGAGTACGCCATGACACCTGCCTACCATGAGCAATTTGGTTTTCTCTTTGTGGAAACTGTGCATAGTGGAGGGGAAAAAAGCTGTGTGCCTGAGTCTTGCTCTTATAGATACAGAGGAGTCGATAAAGGCACAGGCAGCAGAGCACAAGATGCTTGGAAACATTCCCAAGCCCATCAGGTGAGACATAGCCGACAGGACCAGAAGCTTAAATAATAACAATAATTTGCTTTAATGGCTTGTTAAACTATTAGTTATACATAGTAGAACGCAAAACAAAAGGACAAATGAAAGATACAACCTTTTATGGTGAATACAGAAGGAAAAAAATGAGTAAAAAGGTATGAACACAGTGGAATAATACTATCCAGATGCTGTATCCCTAAGTGCAGCAGTGAGCTCGGTGGATTTTTATTGAAAATACACATGCACACTTTCATCCCAAGGGAACCTCTAAACCAATGAAAATGCAGACTGTTGCTTCTCTCCTCTCCCAATTTCTAGTGCTTTGAGCAATAAAGATTGCTAATAAAACTAGTGCTGTTCCTTTGGCTCTTTCAGTCTGACCTTGGCATTGAGAGCCAGTAAAATTTTAGATGCTAGCTTTTGCATTTTTATTCCAAGCAAGCAAGTAATCAAGACTACTGTCTCCCATGCAATTTACTGCTGAAATAATGTTTTTGCTGTCAGGGAAAAAAATCCAGACCATGTAGCCTAATACCAGAACTCTTTTATTTAACCCAGTAACACAAGGAAGAACTCAAGTGATTCACTGCCACAAAACACTGTAAATGCATGAGGAAGTAATCTCCTGTCTCCATAGATCAGCAAGGTATCTAAAGTCTCGCAGATCCAGTTTATCTCTGCTTTCTCTCTTCCATGCTCTTGTATTAGCCAAAGTTCAAAGCACAAAGCACACAGCACCTAACTGTTTTTACTCAGACATGATCATCACTTAGGACAATGTCTTACTGTTTGCTTGGTCTTCCAGCACTTGGCAATGTGAAAGATCTCTATACTGATAGTGTCTTGTTGGATTTCTTAGTCAAAGTCACCTGTAACAAACTCCTTCACTTATGTTTTAGAAGATGTATTACTGGGAACTCCTCTTTCTGTGGTCTTGCTCAGTGGCTGCTCAGCATTCTTCTGGAATGTGAAGATACCACAAAATCCTGGCTTCTGTGAGGAAAATGACAGCTCCCCAAAAGGAGGGGGGAATCCAAAGTTTTGTTCTTGTTTCCACAGTAAACAGTAATAGTGGCTGAGGTATCACATGCTCTTTCTGGCGAGATTTCATTCTTCCTAGTGATTCCATTAGTAGAGGACAAACAGGAACATCTTAGGCTACCCAGAGTAGACCCTTCACATCAAAAGCTGAATTTTTGCTTTGGACTAAAGCATCATAAAAGTCAGACCTCAAGACTGGGGAACATCTCAAATACACATGGTCCGAAATAGGTAATTTGTGGAGCATTTGGTATAGAAAGAGCTTAGAAGGAAAGGATGAAATGGACTCAGCTTTGCAAAGGTTATTTTTCTTTGAATAAACACAGTCTTTGAAGTTCAAAGCCCATATGCAAAAGCATTGGTGAAATGAGCACATGTGGCGAAACCAAGAAAGGGATGGACAAAATGAGAGTGAAGGCCACCTGAAGAATGCAACAGAGTGACAAAAATAGGAGGCTGAGGACTGACCAATCACTGAGAGTTGCCCATGTCTTTTCTTCAGGGGCTTGGTTTACAATTTCAGAAAACAGAAAAAAAACTCTGGATGGAGAGAAGATACCATGATTTATTAAAGTTCTAGGAAAAATAAACATTTGAGAAAACCCTGAGACAAGACCATCAAGAAGACAGAGGCACCAGGATTTGTAATCTAACCTTGCTTGAAGTGAAAGTTTACTGTGTGCTACTTCCATACCATGCTTTGTTGCTCAGGGAGCAACAAAAACTGATAGGCAGAAGCAGAAGGGCTTGTATATATCTGTTGTCTTACTGGTTTGCAGCTACCATGGCAGGATCTCACTCTCCCAGGTGATCTGAAAATTGCAGGGTTACAAGAAGATGGGAAAATAGTGAACAATATATATTTCAATTTCGTTGAAACTGAAAGATGGTATATTTGGAAAAGTTAACTTATCATGTAGCCCAAAGAAAAGAAACAGAAAACAAGGAAATTATGTGGAGTAAAAGACTGGGGCCCATCTGATTTTTGTGAGTTTTACTTATGAGGGGATATAATCATTATGATTTTTAACTTCCTCCAGTATAGGTGTGGGGACTACTCTCAGCCGATCTGTCCTAAAAGGAAGGAGAATGTAATCTTCAGAACTCTTTCCAAACCCTCTGCAGATTCTTGCATTGTAGACTTTTTTTTCCCAACAGTGTTTCCTAACCAAAGAAAGACCCGTTAGGTTCTTTTCTTCCAGACTGAAATATGTACAAACACACATATGTACACATATACACATATGCACACACACATGCCTGCAGAGTACTTGAAGGCAGATCTGCTTCTGACAGTGGTGAGCAGCTGACTGATATGAAAGAGGTGTTACATAGTGATCCTTCCCCTGCTGTAGCCTGTCTACACCATGATTAGTGGAGTAGGGACTTTCTGAAATGGAGGCTACATTCAGATTTCTTTTTTCTTATTTTCCCTTCATGCCCTCCCTCGGAATAGTGAATTTCTACCATCAGCCTTGAGCTGTACACACTGACGACTTACTGCAGTAAGCAACACTGTCATTCATCTGCTTCAGTGTTTGCCCCAGGTCCATTTTAGAAACTAATTTGAGATATGCTGACTTGAACAGTTAATTAAATTTGGGAGGCCATGGAATTTGCCCAGCAATATTTTAGGAAGGTCTGTTAGCACTGGTTGTTGAGGGAACAGGCATCTTTATAGAACATAAAGCAAAGATGAAGTCAGAGTAATCCAAGGTCCCAGGTGTACTATAGCATAGTATATTGAATCAGCAACAGATATCAATAACTCATTTTGCAAAAGATGTCTGGGATTGCAAAGGTAGTGGCTGCGTTCCCAGGTGTACTATAGCATAGTATATTGAATCAGCAACAGATATCAATAACTCATTTTGCAAAAGATGTCTGGGATTGCAAAGGTAGTGGCTGCGTTTTTCTCAAACTGGCAAAGGGATGTGTACCTTTGCCTAGGCAGCAAAACTGTTACCCTGTAGCAGAAATGCAAGACAGGAGGGAAGCAGGACATCCTTAAGGTTCATTTCATGGACCCACTTTGAGAAGCTGGGATTTCTCTCCCACTATAATCCTGATAATTTATTTCAGTGTAATATCCTTCCACAGAAAGGCAGAAGAAGAGAGAGGGAAACTAACGCTTTCTTCTCAGAGTGATATCTGCTGCTTATGCTTCTTGCACAACTTCCTACTGAAATTACCAGAAACTTGCAGATAGATTCGTGGATGCTGTCAGTAGTAGCAGAGGGCTGTTTGCACAGAGAGGTGACACTTTCATGACATCTGTGATGCCCCCTGTCTCTGCAACCAGGGCTTCTGTCTTTAAAGGGGCACTTCAGCAAAAGATGGGGAAGAACTTTATGTGCACCCTTATTGTCCAGAACTTTCAAAACTCATGAAAGAGTTGGTTTCTCTTCTGGTGTATAGCCGATACATGAGATACCTTCAAATAAAACACCTTCAGTAACAGAGATCTAAGCTAGTGCACTCCCAGTTAGAGTGTTTCCCTAATACTTGTGAGGCTTGGACTTAGTTTGTGCATAGCATACTTTAAATATGCACTAACACTCTCCCACTGCGATGTTAGAAGAATGATTTTAAAAAACCCTGACTTTAATGAATGATATAAAAATTGCCTGGAGTACTTTAAATCAGGTACTCACTGTTAGCTTAATTAACTAAATCAGAGGAAATACAAAACTAAAACTAAAACTCTCTGTAAAAACTCTCTTTGTAAAAACAAAACCCCAAATATTTTTGCACAGCTGAACAGGTAAAGTATTTTTTTGGATGGAGACAAAAGAAAATACATCACCAGTTTGCAGGATGCAGAAAGCTGAACCATCCTAGCTGATCTACTTGAAAGAATCTCGTGTGTTCAGCATAATGGCTCAGCAATATATGTTGCTAGTCCTGTCTTGAAAGTGATAGGTATACGAAGCCAAGAGTTGCTTAATCTCCTTTCCCAGAAATCCATCACATTACATGGTTCCAAGAAGACTTCCTCTACTGCATACTAAATCTGTCTGTTTTCTGATTACACTATTTTACATATTTTTTCCATTACTAGGAGGTCTTCAATGCTATGCTTCACCCAGCATAGGTATGCTTGGCATCTGCATGATGGGATTTTTGGCTCTGGGTACAAAAGAGAGAGGAGAGGGAGAACACGAGCTACCCTCTAGCTTTCTCAGACCTAAGTTGTGTGACTATGAAAACATAAGAAAATACATTTTCAAATAAAATATCCAGATTTGACACTTGGATGTTTTGGTGTCACAGCCCTGATAACATGGCAGAAATGCTAATGTTTCTTTAGGGTCTGAATTTATGTGCCTGATTTTAGAGGCCTGGACTTGGATGGTTTGATTGGGGAAGATACCTGTATATTTGCATCATATGTGCCATGAAATACAATGTTTAAGCAGTTTATGTAGGTAGTGCTATTATTGACGCATGCAGTCAGGGTATCCTTGTCTCTCACTCTTCTCTTTCACTGAGATCATAGCATTCAACAAAATAGGCCACATGTATGTATTTTTGTTAGTCCTATTCCATCACCAACAAAGCAGAGCGAGCATTCATATTTATGAAAATCTAGCCCTGATTATTCACTTGAATGGTCCAAGTCCATGTAGGAACATTGGTAGCTCTGTATCCACAGTGCTCTTCTGTATTTCCCTTTTATCTTTATTAATATTGGTCTTAAGTGGGCGGTTTGGGGATATCGAAACTGTAGAACTGATTCATTACAATGACTTCCTACTTGAGGCAGCAGCAGTTTGAATTTAAAGCCAATCTCCCCTCCTCCAAAGCAGAATGCATACATTAAGACAGATCAATGTCCACCTTTCCCATTTGCAATAATTCATTCAGTTACGTTAATAAGAGCTATCTATTCGATTTGTCAAATTGCATTACAGAGCCTGCTGGAGCTGACAGGAATTATCTTGTCTCCTGCCCTAGTGCCTGGCTGCCAGATCAGGGGGGTGGAGGTTAAGATCAGTTTTGCTATGGCTCATTTACTCCTACTGTGCTGGTTTATTCTATTTAGCTCTAAGTTAGGATGAACAGAGACAAGCTGCAGCTAATTTGCCCAGTACTAGAGTACAGCCTTCAGCCCTGTCACGACTGAAGAACTATAGGTATGAGTAGCAGAGCCACAGTGAGCTCCTCCAGGTCATGAACTCTGGCAGAACGATTATTTCTAAGTCACATGCTGGACTTCTGTCTAGTTCATATGAAATCAGCTCCTGCTACAGTTAGTCATTGGTAGCTCAGGTCTCCAGCTGGGGCATATAATTGAAATGGCCATAAAAGGAGTTTGAAAGCTAAGAGAGTAGAAAAGACTGGTGTAAAAAAATAAAGTTATGTCAACATGCAATATTGCTGGAAATCTAAGAAGTCACAAAGAAATCTGGTGGAGAAACAGAGACAACGTCTCTACTGTAAAACAACATGTTGGTTCTCTTAGTATTTTTTCTCTCTGAAATGCATGTTTGTGCCTACAGTGGTATTCACGTGCCCACTTGGTAGATTTTATTATTTTCTTTTTTTTTTTTTTTTTAATAATCTGACTTGGTTCTCTTTGTAGACAGAGCCTAGTTTGAAATTATACCATATAACCTAAACCAATGTTGTGAAAATCACAGTACGTTTCAGCTCTCTGCAGGACACTTGACCATACCTATGGACTGCAGCCCAGCCATCTCCACAGTGCTCCTGCATCACCCAGCATGAAGCTGGGGAGCCAGTGACTGGCTGCTTGCTCCTAGGTGCCTGAAGTGCCTGTGGGATGCTGACTCTACGGCAATTTAGCAAGGAGATGAGGAACCTGCTTTTTTGGCTGATGTCAGCCCCCAAGTAGGGCAGGTATCACACAGTGAGGCTGAGCAGTGGTGAGACTTTGCTATGATAAGAGAGCAGTAGACAGCAGGAGAATGCGTAGCATGAAAATAAAAGGAAAAAGATTCTGGTCTCTGAATCCTGAGCTGTGGGTCTGTCCTGGCTTTGCTGTGCAATCCACAAATAAGTGATGCTGAAGAAAAAGAAGAGCCAGGTGTAGAGTTAGGCTGCAATTTTACCATGCTGCTGGCCAGAAGGGTGTTGTCAAAGAGATATTCTGTGCAGTCACATTTCTTTCCTTAATGCATAGCAGCTTGGGCAAGGGTGAACCCCCTTTTTTGCCCTGGCCTAAAAGCTACACACAGCTGGAATTTTGCATTGAAGCCCCAAGAATATCCCCAGTTTTCTGTATCAGACAGTCTTCCCTTTCTCAGGTCCAGTTACTAGGAAAAAAAGATTCCTTCTCCCACATCTCAATTTAACAATTACCCAGGCTTAATGCACCATCCTGAACATCTCATGGAGCAAGTGACTCATCAAGTCTCTGGGTTGCTGAGCAGAAATCAAAAAGAAAAGAAAACAAAACCAACTTAGGTCATACAGGCTAAACTGGCCCTTGGAGGAACTTCTCTCCAGGTTCTTGAAAGATCTTTAGCAGGATGCTCACAGAACAAGCTTCAAAAGGTATTCCATTTGTGAGCATAACTGGATTTGCAAGGAGAACTTGAGGACAAGTGAAATATTTCAGATTAAAACAGTTTTTGTCACAGACATTTATCGAGTTGTTTAATAGAGACACCTATATGCAGATTTTTGGGTTTATATGTTCAAGGGTTTATAAATACTTCCCAGAAGCCAATAAGAAAAAAATAAATCTGTGTCTGATATGTTTTCTTCCACAGGAGGAATCACCTCCAGAATGATAACATGGTGCATTTTTAAGGTTTGGGAGGTGATAAAAGACAGTGGTTTAGTGAATGTTGTATTTCTGGCCAGGCTAAATTTTACAAATCAAACACACCCAAGATTTCTAAGAGACATATTTGCAGTTAAAGACTAAATAGGATAAACAACTGCAAAAGAAGTGGAAAACCTACTTTGTTTGAAGAGTTTGCATTCTCATCCTTTACAGGAATGACTAAAAACCAAAATTTTACTTTGGGTTGATATAACCTCTGTCTTGCTCAGTCTTTTGACATTCATCATGCTTTGATGCATGTTGCATTGTGTGACAGCAGACATTAGATGAGCTTAGCCGGATGCTAAGCTTGAAGAGAAACGTAACCACGTGATTCCTCTACCATTCACATTGTCTGTCCCCAGGCAGGTATTCAGGTTTTGTAAGTGATGAGCTCATTAGGGTTTCTGCTTCTTAAAAGCCCCCCAGGGAGACATTTGTCTGTTTGCCATTCTGTATTTAAAGTCTATAACTGCAAAAATTGTTGCAATGTCCTCATTCAGCTATCAGCAGAGTATCAATAGCCTGGATTTATAACACACACATCTTCCCATGGCTGGTTAATGTTGGTTAACAAATCGGCATTGGAAATCAAACAAATAATTACAAATCTTTTAACAATATATGCACTTCCTGTTGCATGACAGTTTATTTGCTGTAACAAATTTGTTCTTTTAGTTATTCACTTGTGAAATTTACTTGCAAGCCAAGGGCACTCTGAGTCCAATGTCTGTACTTGTAGATCACCCATGTTGTAAGGAGGGATTGGATTTATGAGAATAAAATACCAAAACCAGAAACCGTCTTGGAAAATGTCTGCAGCAAAAGTGCTTGGCAAAAAACTTTTTAGGAGAAACCCAAAATATCTTTTGGCTGCAATAGAAGTTCTGGACACAATTCTGCTGTCATTTTAAGCGTACAAGTGTCATTTTAAGTGTACAAGACATATAAATGCCAAGTATGTCTGTCTTGTGGCATTGCATTTTGATAATTAAACTGCCTGATTAGTGCACTCTCCTGTATCAGATTATATTTTCAGCTGCAGAATATACATCTTCTTAAGAAACATATGCAGAAAGCCTCCATAAAAAAAAAGCCAACTTTATACAAGAAGCATTCCATCTTCCTATTATTAATAGTACAGTATGTGTACAGGACCTTTTATGTTAAGGGATTTGAAAGCATCCCACTGCAGACTTGGAACAGAGCAGCTGTTTTAAGTAAGCGATATATCCAGGCTTGTAGAGCACCAGAAGACGCAAATACAGGGACCTGTAATAAAGAAGTTTGTGAGAGTGTAACTTTCCCCTGGATGTGAATGAGGCTCTTACTTAGCTAGCATTAAAATGGCTATCTCAAACTTTCAGGTAGCTTGCCTTTGCTCCCTACAGGACTGGCCTGTAAGAAGGTACCTCTACTGATATCCATTGATGGGGAAATGTAAACTGCAGGATTTACTTGTGCAGAAAACAAAGGACTCAAGTACATGCCACAGATAATGACTTTTTTAATGCAACACAGCAACCCACACCTTAGAACTGAATTCCTGGTACCACACATTCTCAATACCATGTTTTGCAGTTCTGCATATGTGCTTCAGAGCATCTCCTCCCTCAAGCTTTCTAACAGCTTGCTTGTGCATCTCTGCCTATGGTGAGCTGATGAAATCAATCCATCCCATTTTGCATGACAAGTAGGCCTTTTGAAACAGAGCTCCACTGTTCATATTGCTCCCTGTCTAATTTTAGTGACTTTTTCAGAGGCCTTTTTTCAGATCTGTGGTGAATCTCTGTGCAAGCTATCTAAATGGCAGAGTGTGCAAAGTAAGATTACCTACAAATTGCTTTATTTCTTCTGTGTACTGATATCTGGGCATTGTCTCAGCAACTCTCAGGGACTTGCTAGTGCTTTAAAAAAGTCATATAGGAAATATCTTTTCAACTTGAGCTAGCAATACTTTTTTGGTGTCCACTGAGAAGCTGTCATAGTTTAGTGTAGCTTAGATCAACAAGCCTGGCAAATGGCAAAATTTTAGAAATATTGAATGATCTTTCTTTTGATAAAACAAGAAAAATAACTTTAAAATATACTGGGAGCTGTAGGCTGGGAAAATCTCAAGTGGCTATGTGATTGTATTTTGTTCTCCCATGATTTATTACTACTTTGTTATATGAATGTGATGTTATGTGATCTTATATCTGCTTTGTTGTTCTACAGAAATACTGACACTACAGTACTTTTATAATCTGGGGCCTACAAGAGTAGAGGGTGATATACTTGTGTCATGCCAGGCCTTAACCCTGAAAGCCTCCATCCTCTTTACCCATTCACCACAGGGCAGCTCCAGAGTGGTAACATAGCTTCATCTTTCCTCAATGCTTCATTCAAATAGACATTCCCGTCTTCATTAGACATAAGATTGATGAATTGTTTTTATTTCCTTCTGATCTATTTAAAGTGCCACTGATTTGCTCAGCATTATTTTGGAATTGTTTTGCAGAAACAAGCCTAACTTAGACCTGCCTGAGATGTTAGAGCTTGGCAGAGCTGGTTAACATTAGTATGGTCAGATAAAAGCACTGCAGAAACTAAATCGGCCCTCCTCAAAACCCTTCATGAACTGCTGGTGGCAGAGATGTAGTATGCCAATCATTTCAGTTAATAGTGGGAAGGGAACAGCATGCATCTGGGAATTTTATTTGTTGGAAGCAAAACCTTCAGCACCTAAAGTTTTTCATTTCCCCCTGCATTGACCTTGCATTGGAGATTTTGACTGCAATGAGATCAGAATTTTTGGTGGTGATTTACACTTCACTCTCCCTCTTGATTTCACTTTATGTCCATGCAAAATGATTGACATCCAAAGTATTTCTTCTTCAGCTGAGTCTTGGAGAGTGAAGACAAACAGTCACTCTTGGGAGATTTTGCTCTAAGCTTTTGCTCTAAGAGCTTTTGCTCTAAGAAGAATATCTGTGTATCATCCATATCATTGTAGAGGAAAAAAGGTACTGAAACAATGAAATAAAGTGTTTTAATTGTGTGTATATTTACACAGTGTATTTGCTATGGAATTTCTGATTGTTGTTGTGAAGGTCCCTCCGACATTTCACTTATGCTTATTGCTCTTCAGATAATGTTAAAAATGTACAAGACACAGCACTACGGTATGAGAAAGCTATGAATGAAACATTTTTGTTCTGTTATTATAAGTCAATATATTCCAAAGTTACCACATTTCAAGTCTTTAAAAAATTACTTAAAATATATATATAAGTTCTAATTGTTCTAATTAAGTTCTTTCTCTGTATACATACTTACAAGCTTATGTGTAGGTATACAATTAATTTACCATTCTCTCTGTACTGCTCTTAGAATTGCTTCAGTGTTCTAGACATTATATTGCCATGCATCTGCAAAACTCAAGCCAAGGTATACAAAGAGAAGACATTAAACCTTAGCCAGTTGGATAACTAATCTGGGAACATGTGAGAAATGCTATGGTATATAGGATTTCTCTTTGTAAAAATAGTTGGCCAAGAACAGGAGACAAGTTTAAACATAAGTCCTGGTTTAAAAGAGCTTACATTTTAAAGCCCTTCGGAAAATTACTTACATACGTGTGAAAAATTCAATTAACATTAAAGTTATTGTCGTGGTTTAAGCACAGACTGCTTA
>NW_010145356.1:0-17807 GCF_000699245.1 Pterocles gutturalis | reverse complement strand
CCCCGCCCTCCGATTTAATGCAAACCTAATGAACTTTTTAAAGATGTTTTGAATACATTGTAAGCTGAGCTTGGTTTTAAGCTAGATACATTTTGGCAAGACATCTTTAAGCATAAATAAGAAGGGATATAGGACTCCTAAAATATTTTGATCAAAGGTTTTCATTAAAGCCCTTAGATTCTTTCAGTCTACCTGATACAATAATTATAAACACTGTAAGCTAGCTGATAGATCCAAAAATGATTGTGATGATGGCTGCTAAAAAATACAACTCAAGCATTATGCAAAAGGGGAAAACTTGTAATGTAATGAACTATAATAAAGTGACTGAAGTTCTGAGTTAGTGATTCTAAGTTAATTATGAGTTAGTGATTTTAAATCACTAACTTCATAGCCAGCATCAAAGGAAAAAATACATATGCAACTGTTTCCTTCAATCATTCTATGTTAAAGCTCAACTAGGTCCATCTGTTAAAACTTGCTTTCTCTGAAGGATAAGCCTGCCCATTCCTAGTACATTTTATAATTCTGTCCAAAATTACCTGTTGCGCCAAAGCTACTCAAAATTCCACTATTAGCTGTTTGAATTAAACAATGCCTGAGCTGTTGACCTACCTTATCTGCTGTCAGAATAAGAGTGATGATTACAATAATAACTGGCTTAATTATCAACCAGCTTTTACAAATGTAGCCTGTACACACAATTTTGATGGGATTTAACTGTATGAAAAGTATGAAGGGTGTGGTTGCTACCACAGCTCTTCAGGACAAGGAAAGATCCCCCTGCAGAATGCAAACTGGATCTAATTGCTTTGGCTTTTGATTTAGGTGTGTTATGAAAAACTGTATCTTACAAAGTACTCTCAAAATTTTGGGAAAACCAAAATTAAAAATATATGTTACAATTAATCCAATTCAGAATGTCTCTGTCTTTTTATTTGGATGTTACTTTATTTTCATTAAAGGAGTTTTACAACAAAGTTCATTCACATAAATGCATCTTCTAATAAGTATAGTTTAACACAAAAAGTTCTGTGAAAATGCAACAAACTAATAAACCAGTACAGATTTGTCAAGTCTGAAAAAAAGGGTCCAGAAGCAATTTCCTCAAAGGGCTCATCTTTAAGCTAACTTTAGCTCCCTGGTGGTGGGATGCATATGTGAGTTGCCCAGAAGGACAGTCCACAGTCATCAGTACAAGGTAACCAGTACCACAAAGTCAGTCTGAATCAGAACTGATTGCATGCAATCACGCCTCTATTTACGTAGCCAATGTACCCAACAGAAAACTTAACCCCAGCTTGAACTTTTGGACAGTTCAACGTCAGGTGCAGTGGGAAAAACTGTACCTTAAACCTTTGCCTACAACATTAAGCCACCAACCTGTCCTCACAGATTTGAACAGCAGGGTAGGATTATGCTGGATCAACACACTGTATTGTGTGGCCACAGCACTTTTGATCTGATACTAGGAAATCAAAGGAGCTGAATTTGCTGCATCAAAATTCTGCCTTGAAGCTGTAAGTTAATTTTGCAGAGAGTGGATTCTCCATAATTACATTTCTCTGTCTTACACTAGCTAAACGTCTTATCATTTCTCCTCTTGCAGATATCCCCCTCTGCTTTACAGGCAGTAGCTGACTCTTCCCTCTGCTTATCTAACTGGTTAGCATAATCGAATCAAACCTACAACAACTGTTATCAGCTCATACTTAGTCTGAAGTCTGCTGCTTCAGGCCTGAAGAGCAGCTTGCATGCCTGATTTTTTCTGATTTTCCAGCTAATGTAGTCCAATAAAATGGATTATCTCTCACCACAAACCTTACCTCATTTACGGCGTCAGACCTGCACAGCTATAACCCACCAGTTACTTCTTTCGAAGTAACAATGTGACCAGACCTGTGCTTTTGCTGCAAAGTGTCATAATATAAAAGAAGCCTCGTGTGTTTTGTTGCTGATTATCTTTGCATTGTGCCCTTGAGCACGCAACAGGGCCTGTACGATACCTGTGCTGTACAATGCTACTTTGATGGGATCTTCTCACTACTTCAGATGCTTTCAAGCCAAGGGAACACTCACCAAAGGATGATAGCCTGTCAGGGCAGATGGGGCATCGCGTGGGGCCCAGTGGAAAGCCACGTACAAGCACTATGTAATGTGGAAATAAAAGTTCGGATTCAGCGGATGGTTTCTAGGGTTATTTTAGACTCTGGAGGCTGGGTGCATGCACAGAGGATGCAGGACGAAGGAGATCCAGCCCTTTCTGGAGAAGCAGCTAGAGATCAGGTGGGACACCCTACATTGTCTCAAACAGTACCATTGTCTGTTTTTCAAACAGACAGATTCCACCTGCCCATCACCCTTGCTGCCCTCAGGAGGCACAAGGCTGCGGTGACTGCTTCACCTTGGCACAGGAGAGCACTCCCAGCCCTTGCTGTTTAGCAGTGTGTCACAGTAGCCCAGGGGTGACAGAGTTCGCTTCTCGTTCCTGGGCAGCTGCATGCTTATTGGTACAAAATGACTTGCAAGCAGGAGTCTGTGTGTGTTTTGTTTTGCCTTGTGACTTACACCAGTAGGAAACAAGCGAAAACTCTTCCCCTGTCACCCTCTTCCATCTTGCACCAGTTTACCTTAGCTGAAAGGTGGGGCAGAGCTGAACCTGCTTTCTTTAATTTTAGCTTCTTGTAAAAGTTTTATTGCAACTCAAGTGACAAAGTTTAACAGGCTCTCACACGAGTTTTCTAACTGCATCACTGAATGCTTCCGCTTACGCAGCCTCACTGTGAACTCTTCCATTTTCAGCATGTGATGTATGTTTGCCAAAGGCCAGTGTACCATCCTGCTTTTAAGACTGAAAATTCCAAGTCTCTTCTTCATTCTTCCCCATGGAAATTAATAAGGAACTCCCACTTGTTGCAGGCAGATGTGGCACAGCACAGGAGCTTCCAGGAGCAATGGCAGAGACCATGCCTGTGCTCTGACATGCAAGAACATCAAGATGAATTGCAACAAGGCACCCACACTTCCAAATCTGGCAATGTAACCTTCTGGGATGAGAAAGACAAGCTCTGTTTGTGCTGGAAGTGGGTAAATCAGGTCACTCATGTTCACTCACGCTCACCTCCTACAATGCTGGCAGGTGCTGTGCTCCTAGCAATGCCTGGTCTCCTAGCCATGTTGTGCATAAGGAATAAAGAAACAATTTAGGTAGCTGTTGTCCCATCACCTTTATTATCATCAGTCTTCTTTGCAAATCGATACCCAGAGAAACCATAACAGAAATGACTTCTGGGGAGACTGCATTAAACCTGGCTACTCCTACTTCCTGGCCAGGACTGGCAGCGTTTAGAGCAGTCCCACTCTCTTGCGAATACCCTGTTTCCACAGAGAAGAGGGATGCACAGTTTCAGCAAACTCTCCCTCTGCCTGCTTTTCTGGATGATCCTGAAAAGTCCTTCCCTTCAGATCAGGGAACAGGACTCCACAATCAGTAGAATTCTCAGCCAGCTGCAGTTTGGTTTGGTTTCTCAGGGGATAGCATTGCCTGTTATTTATTCAGGCATTTTGTTCCCAACTTTTATTGCTCTGTTTTATACAGTAGGTGAGGTCAGAGCCTTTATAATATAGCAATAACGTCACCAAGATTTCTCTCCAAAGAACAAGCACTACAGTGCAGAAGAATCAGGTATGCATGGCAAGGAAAAGAATTTGGTGTTTTTCACCTGGATACTTATTTCAAATACGGAGAGACAAATAAAATTGGGGTTGGGTGGGAGAAAAGTTCCTACATTCAATCTTTTCCCCCATTTTTTTAATTACATAAGAACCATCATTGTTTTGATGATAAATCACTGATCTCTAGGTTGTTATGTAGATTCATACCAACCTGTGGTTTCTCAGAGCTTAAAAGCACACAGGACAAGCTGAATTAAAAGCCGTCAATATGAATTATAATTTTTTGTTGGTTAGAAATTAGGCACTAGAAGAGCTGCTCATCTTTAACTCATTTAACCTGCTTCTATTCACAAAACTTCCCTCTAGTAAGCAAACTTAGATCTCTTTTATCTTCAAATAAACTGTTCTGGTCCAAGAAAGCAAACATATAGATTGAATCCAAGGACTGAACTAGAAGTGCATGCTCATGGGGGATTTGAACCCACATCCTTTTAAAATCCCTTCAGATAAGTCCTAAAAACCTTTGCGCTACAGGCAAGTCACTGGGGACCTAACTTTCCAGCACTCTGGGAACTTAGATGTTGGTGAGACATCGGGGCGACAAAGGCATATAGGAACAGGTCTTTACCAGCCAAGATGAGTTATCCACAGACCAGGTGTCTATATGGACCCTATAAGTTCTGGCAGGTTCCTGCAGAGAGGTGGTACTCTGTGTGGCTTGGCATGAGTTTTGGTTCTGGAGATGGCCTACAATGAGAAAAGTTCAGTGAGAATTCCACCTTCCCTCCCAACTCAAGAAAGTCTGGGGTTCCCCACGGAAACCATCAGGTCTATTCTAGCCTGTATGTCCCACTAGTGTAAGCCCAGTATTGATGGGGGCTGTCAGTGAGAAGAATGCTGTATGCCATTTGTGCTCCAGGGCTCTAAGGGCTTCAAATCCTGACACTACACTTTCATCTCAAATTCTTGCCTCACCTGAGTTCTGGTAATAAGACCAAAAAAAAAAAAAAAAAAAAAAAAAAACTCACCAAAAAACCCCACAAAAAAAACCCCAAACCTTCTAATTTTGAAGATATCTTTTCTCTTTCTAAAACATTACCCCTAGCCTTTAGCAAATTTGAAGCTGGGATCTAACCCAGAAAGGTACAGCCTGATGTTTCATCCCATCCTGAGATGAAGCACATCACACCACAAATCTTTTTCTTTAACATTTCTGTTTCCTCGTTTTCCTCTAGTACCAAGATAAAGTGGCACCAAACTCTGCCGTGTTTCTGTTTTATGGAGAGACAATAAATCACTAGTAAGTCTTTATTACAACACTAATCAATCATTTTACATTGTTGAAGAGCTCCAGAGATGAATGCATTATTTATTATCATGTCTTAAAACCATTTACATTGCCTTCTCTTGATAACATAACTTTAGTATACACAGTAACCTATATTCTATTTATGGCATGAGTTGAGCTGCCAATTTACAAACTACATAAAATTCTGGAAATATGGAAGGTGATTCATAAAGGAAGGTTACAGGGAGAAGACTTGAAATATAATGTTGGTCTATAAGGTGTCAAGTCATACTGGTTAATGAAATCCCTTTTATTTCTGAGGGAAATTTCAGAAACAATAGTCTCTCTTGCCTCAAAGGCCATTCTCTATGAAACACTATAGCCGTGCCATACTCAAGAACAGTTCTGCAGTAGCAAATGAGTTTATTCACAACAGAAAAAGAAAACAGTTTTACAAAACACTTCACATCAGAAGCCTCTGTTTTAACTCATCTTCAAAGAAAATGGACAGTGTTTCTAGCCTTTTAGTCTCATTCTCCAGGCTGTGAGTGCTACCCACCAAGCTCAGAGGTGGTTTTTGCTGCTGTGAGACTTCCCAAGCTTTGTGCAAGGAAAAGCTGCAGGAACAGGCTTGCAATGTTGTTCTCCCATAATTTCATACATTCAAAGCGACATCCTGTACTCAGCAGCCATTCAGCATTTGACTTCAGCTGTGAGTCTTCAGTAATAAACCAGCAGCAGTGAGGTGACTTAAGGACAGATCAACTGCTTTTACTTTGACTCCAAGGTATGACCCAAAGCCTAACTGCCCTCATCCTATTCACTTGAAGGGAAAAGGGTTTAAATTCATATGTCTATGCCCCAGGCACAACTGGAAAAAGAGCTTTTACCACATTCCCATACGTCACACAGGCAAGTGTGAATTAATAAGTCAGGATAACATATGTTCAAATGGATTTTCAAGGATCTGACTGCAGCGCTTAGGAGTTTAAAGAAAGTAAGTTGCCTCCCTTTGCATTAATGTTACAGGGCACAGCAGCAGAGAAACAAGATCTATCTTGTAAGAGATGTCATACCAGCATCGTCGTATGATTTTCCTCTTAAAGGTCGAAACTTCAGAGGTTAGAAATACATTAGAAATACATTACTCCACAGAAACAGAGCTGGCTTATATCAGTAAGGAAGCTGTGAGACCCCATCTTCATAATAGCTCCCTATGGTTGTACAGCTTGATGGTTTGCAAGGAAAAAATGCTGCTGCTGCCAGTGTGCCTGTCTAATCACAGGGATGCTCCTAGTTCACTGATCACCATTCATGTGCTAGAGCTCAGTCATAACTTTGGCTTTATCAGCCATGATCCCCAACTACTTTGTGTCACAGTGGCAGCATGAAGTCACCAGCTCAGATGACCACAAGGGCAAGTTAACGGCTGTTCCATACAACAGCAGCACGGGCACGCTTGGATTAGTGTAGGCAAAGGTAATGTACTGCCAGAAGGGAAAAAAGACACTTGCGCACCATTTCAGTATCTGTTCTGTTCTGCCTAGGCTCTTCTGCTCCATCTAAAAAATAATTATTTTTCTAAATAATACTTCTAAAGCTGTTAGCAATAATTGGCATGTTAAAGACTGGAACGATGGGGAATTTCCCACAAACACATGGCACTAAGAAAGCACAGATACTGCAGTGGTGGGAGAGAGTATGAAGTTTTGCACAAGAAACAGTCTCTTGAAAAAGTGAACTAGGCTTTTTTATGGCACCTAGCAGGGCAGCACTAAAGTACAGCATTATTCTTTCCTGCCCAACCACTAAAAATGACAGACTAAGTCATTGCACATAGTGTAGATGTCAGCAAGCCATCTAGCTAAACCGGTCCCAAACTAACCATGAGTACAAAGGGCAAATCATGTTCAGCCCTGTTTCTCTTTAAACATCGCGTTGCAAACGTGGAACTGCCAGTACTGTGCAGCTCACTTAATGGGATTTTGTCTCCTCTGCCCATGAGCCACTTCATTTTGTAGGCTCAAGAGTCCCTGAGCCAGCTCTTGTATTTTGGCATTATGATTTGGCACCTAATAGTCCTAATGGTTTTCCTCTAGTAAATAGTCAACTAGCTGATCTAATGAGTATTTTTCAGTAAATATGAAGAATCACTCTTTATTCAATTACACTTTGGCAAATACTATGATCTTTTCATCTGCAGTAGAGAGAAGACAATGGAAAACAAGAAGTGGGTCAAACCCAGGCTCCCCCTAGGTCCATATCTAATTTCTGAGCATGGGCAGTACACAACATCTGGGAAGAGAAAACAGCATACAGACCCATGAAATACCCCTCCTGTTAGCTTTGAAAAGCTATACTTTCAAAACATACTTTGAAGCTGCTTCTTGGCAGGTGTAAGAGTCATTACACTAGGAAAAAAAAGGTTTTAATTTCTGGAAGAATTACGTCTAGAACAAGTAGAACACATTGAGACTTTCTAAGATAAGAAGCAGTGTGATGTATTAACCAAGATGGAAAACTGGTGCCTTGGAAACATAATTCCCAAGGAAAATGTCAGGAAACGAACCAGATATTCAGGAAATTAACAGGGATTTGCTGGTGTTAACTAACTTCCACACGTCCATGCAGTGCCTATCATAGAGATACTTTTGCATATGTGAGAAAGCTTTGTGTGTGGTAGGTAACAAGCTGCTGCTGTTTTCTGTGCGGCAGGGAGTTTACCTCCGGGCCTTTGGTGAGCTAATGAAGGAGTTCCCTTGCTGTCCAACTGCCAAGAAAAAACAAGAGAGCATGAATGCAGGGACAAGGCGGGCAGCGAGCAGCCCAGCCTCTTCAGGAGGTCTGTGTGAGGGAGGAACAGGCATCACACAACCAGAGGAAACGTTTTGCTTTTCCATGGCTGGAAACCCCAGGGCCATCGTGCTGGAGAGAACATCCCTCAGCCCAAACCAGCCCTGGCTCTTTGCAACAGAAGATCACCCACATGGGTCACCTGGGGACAGGGAGATACAACACCCGGGGGAATTGGCTTGTCCTATGCATGGTTTCTCTGTCACTCTTCTCTACAAGGGAAAAGCAACTTTGAGCCCTTCTTACTACAAAGGCTCCAACTGAGAAAGTTCCCTGGACCTGCACCATTATCCCTCCTTTTGTTTGAAAGAGCATATTTAGCTTGGCTCAAGCAAAGGTTCTCCATCTTATCTAAACAGTGCATGAAAATCTTCCTGGCAAATGCCAGCCAGGTGCCAAAGCAAAATGAAACAAATGCTTGTTTGTTCTTCACATGCAGGTTGGGTTTTTACCATGGTTGGCAGGATGGGAACGTCATTGTGCTGAGGGCATCTGCACAAGGGGTGGTCACATTCCAGGAGCAGCAGGAGCCTGCCTGTCCATGACACATGGGCCACTGTAACTGCTGACAGTCATCCCTCTGACGTCTCCTTGCAGGGGAGACGTCAGAAGGTGGGAAACCAAGGCTGAGAGTAAGAGCAGCAGGGTTACTCCTTTTCTTGCCAGCTCAACCCGGACTCTGAGAGCCAGCCTGGGTCCACCTGCTGTGAATCAATAAAGTTTTTTGTGAAGAAGTTCTCGGTAAAGGCCTTCAAGAAAGTCCTTGAGCAGATGAATGAGGCTATGTGACACAGGAGATCCTATCAGGGCTTTGTGAGGAAGACATGTCACAAAACCATACAGGAGCTGAGCAATTACAAATGGACACAATTAATGGACAGAGGGAGGATACCCCTCTTTGCCCCTAAATGGTGTCTCTGCTACAGTGTCTCTGACCAAAGCAGAAACAGAGAAAGAAAGAACAGATGCCATATCTGAAGAAATTAGCTTCATTAATTTCCCACATAAAAAAAACCCCACTTTTATTAAAAGAAGTTCAGCCCTGTTATCATGTTCAGCAGCAGCAACGAGATTGTGACAGTTTGTCTCCAGTGCTTGTCTGGCTGCTTCATAAGAAGCCAATCCAGAAATGCAGGTCCACGTTGGGCACTGACACAACTCTGTGGCATCCAGAGGCCTCCAGACGCTGTTCTGCAAAACAGAGTTTCGAAGTGGTCTCGTCTTTGTTCCTCTTGAAGGATCTTTGGAAACTAATGCCAAAAAGCTCCCTAGTTCAGTTAGCTTGTTTCTTGGTATTTTTTCCAGAGGTATCTGAGGTTTTTTTCCAGTGTGGATGAGTTGGAGTCCCGTGAGGACTTCTCCACAGGGTTACAACTGCCTTCTAGAGCGCTATACAGCACAATGAGGCTCATGGCTCATAAGGCAAATTTATGGTACTGTCCACCTCCAGCAGCTCCAGAATGACAGTGGGCAGAAAGTATCATCTCAGCAAGGAAGATGGAGGCATGCTTGAGAAGCAGATCACTGTCTCACACACGAGTCCCACTTCTAAATAAGAACAGAGTCCTGGACACAAAACGAGCATTCGCCTATGCCGGCAAAACATTGGTTTTCCTAGCTCCCAGCTTTCTCTGGTAGCCAATGCAAGCTATCTCGTGCAAGAGGAACATGCTGCTGCTAGGACAGGTGGGGAAGAAGATGAAGCTATTGGTGATAGTAGGAGGCTCTGTAACATCTACTCTGTTTTACTCATGGAAGTCTTGTTGTGGTAGGGCCTGGGGGGCCCTGAAAAGACTGGTGTCCCTCCATGGTACATACCACATAAACATGCACAAAGAGACAGTTTTTGGCCTTGACCAGCTTGAAGTCTCCACTGGCGAAGGACGAGAGGACAAGAGACACACAGGGAAGGGAAAAGTGTTGCCACATGGCCAGTGTCAGAACCAGGACCTTCCCACAGCCCCACAGGGGCTGGTGAGGATTAGAGAAGAGACCTATGTGTTTCCTCTTTTGAGCAAAAGGAGTGAAAAAAACACATTTTCAGCCAGGAAAATGACATTTCTGCTCTGCAGCTGAAACATTTTGGGGCTATCAGCTCATAGTCACTGTCTGATCCCACCTCAGACCTTTCCAGTGGCCTCCTCAAGCCGGAGCACCCCACCAGTCCCAGGCCAAATGGTCCTGGCATCACAGCTTTCCCGCAGCAGAGGATCCCTTGGAAAACAACCAAGCCACCTGAAAATTCACTTTCACCCAATAGCTTCTGCCAGACTTGACTTCAATCTCAGGCTTGGAAAACACAGCTTTACTTGTTTTAATTAAAACCAAACCTCTCCACCCAGACTTCTCTCTGTCACTCTCACTCTCTCTCTCTCTCCCCAACCATCTGACACATTTTAGCAGACATGTCATCAGACTCCGGTTCAAGGGAGGGGAACAGCCATCTAACACAGCGTCTTCCATCAGAATCCCACCCTTTTCTGGGGGAACTGAGATGATGGACTTGGCAAGCAGGAGAACTGCTGTGTAAGTGAAGGAATACACTTACGTGTCGGCACGTATGCATTTCAGTGGGAAAAGAGAGGGTGTATAAATGTAAAGCCCCAGCTTCATCCGCTCTCCCTGGATCAGCCGATTGCTTCCCAAGCACCAATGGGTACTGAGCTAAATGACTGGTGTGGCGATGTGATAGCATGCTCCTTACTGATAACATCACCAACAGCAGCCAGCTCTTTACGTGAAAACAAATATGTGACTATTTAACAATGCCATAAATTGCACCACTTGTGGAAGAAACCTAAATGCACTGTGATTTTAAAATTAGGAGTGGAAATGTATGTTTCCACAGCCTAAATGCTTATGGCTTCCAGTCCGCCAGTCCCTGCGCCCCCTCTGTCCATCAGGCTGGCTCTACACTTTCAGGAGAGCCTTGCCAGCACTTGGAGACCCAGGTGGTACCCAGCTGTGTGAACGTGGATGGTCAGGCCTAGACCCTTGGTGGAAAATCAAGGGAATTTGGTACCATCATTCAATGACAATACACGTGTTGAAATCTGTATTTGGTGCTCTAACCAGGCAGCTCATGGGTGCTCAGCCTTTAAAAAAGCCCAGTTGTTTATTTAGCTTTCTAACTGTGGCTTTAGGACCCAACTTTAGACCCCTGCTCTTGAAAATGTATCTTGCCAACCTTACCACATGCAACTAAACACGTATTTTGCCATTTAGCTCATATTCAAGAATTGCATTTCATAACATCACTGTTTTATTTTAAGACATAGGAAATAGCATTTTTTAGGCTACCCATTAATTATCAGAAAGTCATTAGTAGAGATTTAATCTTTGTAACAAATAATCCAAAGGCATATAGGTCTAATTAAGCATATATGCCTAACAGTTTCCAGGGAATGTCACATGCATGTGCCTTGCAATTCAAGTAGATCCGTACGTCTCACGGCAGCACGAGTGCAGAGTTAAACTCATAGCAGGGCCAAACTGGCCCAGGACCAGAGGCTTCAGTGGAATAACTGAACAGACCTCACCCTAGTTTCTTCCTCAAAAGAGTTCTGGGTTTGTTTTTTAACAAGGCATACAGATATTTACCATTGCTCGGAGATAATTCTATCCCAGCATAAAGTACTGTATAAAGCTGTATTAGCGTACAGTGCCATCTTCTTCACTGAATTTGTTTTAAGCTGTTGCTACAGCTATCCAAGTTAAAAAAGACATAGGTTGGACTGCAACAGGGTGATCTTCTAGCCTAAGTAAGGCTCAAACTCAGTGCACCACAAGCATCCTCACCATTCCTTGCCTGTTTTGTCCAGCTGGCTGGTATTCCAAGGCAGGTTTCTAGCTGTTTGACCACTACCTAGCATTGCAGGACCTTGCATTCAGCAGAAGCTTCTGAACACCACCTTTGCACTCACAGCATATTTTACACTTTGCCTTCTTTTCTTAAGTGGAGAACACTCAGGGTTTTCATGAGAGCAGCTTGGAAAACTGTTCCTTGTCCAGGAATCATTTTGGATCAAAAGAATTCAAGTGATTCACTGAACTGATAAGCATTTTGAAGCTTACCCATCAATAGATGAAACAAACTATCATAACACTGCTTAGTGACTAATGCAGAGAGGACTGTATGTCACTGCACTATGGAAGGAGCACAGAGCCTTTTGCCAAGCATACAAAGATAGCTGGATGTCTGTGAAAGCCAAGAGCAGACAGACTAGCCGACCCTCTGCCTTGGAATAAGGAGGATAAATTCACACATCAGCAAGTTCATGCTGCTTGCTAAGCATCCCAGTCAAGGCCTTTGCAAAACAAAACACCAGGTACTGGCATCCCATCAACTGAAAAATCTGATTGCCAGCTCACAGCTTCACCATGTCTACACTTTCAGAGCTTGTACAGAGGCACTTTTCCTTTGCAAACCAGACCATCTTTGTGCTGTGCTGTGGGAGATTTGGGCATAGTAACATGTATGGTGCATTTCTGTCTGTATTTCAGGCTCTCTATCACCATTTCACCATCTGGCAAGCACACAGATTGTTGTGCACTTTTTTTTTTTCCTCACCACGACATGGAAATCCAGAAATCTATGACAAAAAAGCATTTTTTAAAATACTTTCATTCTGCTCCTGTAAAAGTTGTAAAGATAAATGGAGATGGTGATCCAGGAAACTGAGGAGTAAAGTAGACTTGGTCTGCAGCAATGCTGCCTGGTGCCATGTAGCTCCAGTCACAGACACAATTCAGTACCAGAAGCTGGAGGGGTACCTCAGGTCAGCACCATGCACAAGGCCGAAAAACCCTGCTTAGAAGCCTGAGAGCTGCCAATTCAGGAGGCAGGCAACCTACCACACAGCCAAGGGGAAGATCCTCTGGCTTCTCTTCAGGTGGTGTTGTCATGATCAGACCTAGTATACACTGGGGACAAAAGGGAAACCACCTCTCTTGTATTTTGGCAGGATGGAAAGTTGCTCCTTTGGCACTTCCTCTGGGTACAGGTAGTCCAGATTATGGTGAAAAGCTGTTTTGCACCTCCTCCTCTGCCCCCAGCATCAAGGAAGAGCTAAGGGACTGCCTCTCCCTGGTGTCTGAGGTCCTCACCTGTGCTTGGAGGGCGTCAGGAATGAGACAGTAAGTGGCTGGCAATGGGGGTGAGGCTGGTGCTTGCAAGATGACTATCCCCTTGGCTTGATCCAAAGCTCACTTTACATGAAGACTGCAGGTCATTTTTTCATTTGCCTTAGTAGGAAAATTTGAAAGCAGACCCAGAGTGAATGAAGGTTAGCAGCACAGGAGCTTGATTATCTGCTTTATTGGTCAAGACTGAGGCATAGCAAGCAAGACTTCTGATCCTAAATCTCAGTTTGTGGAAAACAGAGAGTATAAAGAATGGAGGATAATTTAGATAAAACAGTCAAAAGAAACAGGATACTGGGAAGTAAGGTCTGTCACCTTGGAGACTCCTTTGAAAATCCCAGGCAACCTTTTACTCAGGATTAGAAATGCAGACTTCAACTAGCTATTGCTGGATCCAAGGCCAGGTCTTCAAATAGCTTTAGCAGCAGCTCTAGTACTGTACCTCTAAGTATTTTAGGAAATACTAGATACCATAGAAATACAGGAAATCTAGTATTTTAGGAAATACTAGATACAGGAGAGCAACACAGAAATTAAGCCTACGTACGCCATAGCAAAAGAATCCACTGTGCTTGCTTCAAGGGTGCAATAAAACCAAGGTACACTGCTTCTGGCGTCATAGCACTGGTCTAGCTGTGAGTACAGTGCCTCTCCCCTTCCTTGGTGCTCATTCCACTGCCCTGTGTCTCTGTTTCTCCTGATGCAACAACAGAAGGATGATCATATGCAGCAGAAGACTTGGTCATCTGCAGTTGTCTAATATCAGCAGATGCACAGTGCTGCAGTAAAGACAACAGCACAATTAATAACAGAAATTATGCCTGTAACTGAATACCATGACAACAACAAGCATGCCATTGCGAATATACTACTCATGTGCCAGGTAGATAATTACAGACAGGCACCAGTTTGGGAGCATTTTATATAGCAGTGATAAGATAGCAGCAACAATAAAGTTAACTGTGTCTCCACTAGCTGTTAAAAGGCTACTAAAGAAAAAATGGGGTTCTTTGACCCCTGGCATTCCAGATGTCCCTCAAGATTATCAGAACAGTCTCTTCCCAGCCTTTAAACCTTTCTCTGACTCTACAAATCTGCCATGTGTAGTAGTCGCAAGTGTAAAGCTGAAGAATCCTGTGTGAGAAATGCACCCATCTCAGTCAAAACACGTAAACATATTAAGTCAACATGACTTAAGCATGTGCCTGTCAGTACGTACTTAGGGGTCTTCCTAAGAGTCCTAAGCCTTTACTTAAGTGACCTGTGGTTTGCTGACCATAATAACACATAAAGGCAACAGCATTGCCCTATGGACTGAAAGCTGTTACAGCTGGATTTGAAAATCTTCTTCTTTGAAAAAGACAAAGAGGTTCACCACAGACCTGTCAGTGCAACCACACAGCTTATTTCATGGCTTTCCCTTTGGAGATCAGGTTGGCTGGACCAATATAAGAGTGAAGCCAAAAAAAGTAACAAGCAAAAGAGAAAACAGGAGGAGAAAGAAAAACAAAACACACACAAAAAAAAAAGAATAAGAGGTGAAAGAGAAACAATTAGGAAATAGTCAGATGCAGCTAAAGAAGGGTGTTGGCTTAGGAAAAGAAAACAGCTGAGGGGAGCGTATATTGTTCTCTGTCAAGAGAGGGGTGGGAGGGGGGAAGGCAGATACGCTGGTTCTTGTTTCAAATGAAGAAATATTGCAGAGATTTGAGTTCAGTTCCTGCTTCTTCCAGAAGCTGGACAAATTCATTGACCATGGTTAATGAGCAACTCAGATGTCTCATTACCCCTAAAGCAATTGTTACTTAGACGCTTAAGCATCTCTAAGGATCTGTTCCCTCACTCCACTCCCCCCCCCCCCGCGTCCACCTCCAAAAGGAATGGGTAATGGGTATGGAGGGAAGTGGTTTTTTCACCCCAGAGGGATTTCAGGAAGATAAATGCCTACCTGCCTAATGCACAGGCAGCTTGCACAGGTACTAAGTGATGGAGGGGCAGGTGGCAGGGACATATTACAAGGTGAAATCTGGTCATAAGCTAACATGACCTGGCATCTTGTGACACTGACATAAGCTTCACCACCTGCACAACCATCAATAACTAGCTGTGCAGATGCAGGCACAGAACACGGCACAGCAGCAGGGCACCTCAGCATCCCCAAATGCAAACTGCTTAGATTTATATCAGCAAACTGAAATGTGTTTGTAGCCATTGAAATACGCAGAGGTATCTCATGTTTGCTAAAGGACTCCTGTTCTCATGGAGACTATTTTCTTTCAAAGTTTCTTTCTCCAACTGGAGACTTAGTTCTGATGTAATTAAAATGTTCATGAAGCTTATCAAAGAACAGCTTCAGCCTCTATCCAAGACATTACCATAAACTAGCAAACATTTGCAAAGAAATCCCAGGGAAAAAAGTGTTATACTCAAGCAGAACATATTTCCTATTCTCTTGTCATTTTCTAGGCAGGTTCTTCATTCAAAGTTGGTCTCATCATTTCTAGTTTGCCTGTGAGAATGCAAGGACAGAGGACAACAGGACAGAAGATGGGTAGCAAAGGCTGAAGGCTACACCATCAGGGGTGGGTGCTGAGCATATCACAGGGGAGCACTGCTGAGCCTCCAAAGGATCTGGGCATCAACAGCTGAAGCAGAAGGTGAATAAGAGGCATTCCCAGATGTGTACTCTTTAGGCTGAAGTCTCATAGGTCTTTGAATCCCAGGTGTTGGTCCAGTCCAAACTGGTCAATTTTTTAAGTGGGAAACCTTCCTCAAGGAGATGCTGCTTTATGTTACTTTCTTTAATGTGCCCATCTGCTGAGATGCATACTCCCTCCTTCCTAGAATTGACTCCAGGTCTTCTGTTAGCTGCTGTTTTGTTCCTGTTTCTGACTCAAGACACTTGTGTTTCAGGTTCAGTGAAATGACCCTGGACAAATCATATTTTCTCTAGTTTTTCCTCCAACTCTTTATCTATCTTTCCTTCAAGCTTCACGTGCCAGATGACTGAATGTCAGGAGAGTGTTACTGGGGCCCCAATGCGAAACCACTCATGCCAATAACATAAAGCTTGCTCCCAGGAAGAGGTAACTCGGTCATAATCAGACTTCACAAGACAATAGATGTGCCATCCTAGTACCATTCCTCACAGGAGTCACTGCCTCTTTCTTTCACACATCCCTTTAAATTTGGGTGCTGCGAACACATACTTTCAGGTACCTTTCTGTTGAGCTTTGCTGCAGCTAAATTTCCTGATATTGAAGTGCCTTTGTTCCTCCTGGGACTCCTCCAGTTTTGCAAGAATCTCACAATATTTAATTTAATTTTCCTTCTGCCTGACCTTAGATGTTGACTGTTAACAGCTGGTCTCCCTGAGGAGCCAGCGAAAAGGATTAAATCCTTACCCTACACCACTGTCTGGAAGCATCCATCTCACCTGTTCACAGCAAGCCCCCAGAATCTGCCTAGACCAGAGCAAGAAGGTGCAAATCCCTACCCCTGGAGTGTAGGCCAACTCTGTTCTTTTCCCTTAGATGGATTTGGCACAGACATGGTTACATAGCCGCAGAAACAACTGCTTGCACCGCAGCATGAGAAGCAGGCTCAGAGTCTTTGCACAGCTTCTGGGTAAAGATTTTGTCCAGGAATCTTCTGAGCTGTATGCCAACTACATGCAAATAACATTCTCAACGTAACTGTGCAGAAACATTTGGTGACATCAGTAAACTTAGCATCAAGTTTCTCATGCCCATCGCTCTTGGAGGTGGAGTTGCCATCAATACTCACTGTGAGGCCCAAGATAGCCTTACTGTAAACATTAATGATGTTCTAAACCTTCCCATCCTGACACTGTAATTATGCTTGAAGACGTTGCTTCCTTACAGTGCATGCAGCTTGATGCAGTGCATGAATCAAATAGCACAAAAACGCTCTCATCACCATGTTGTGATATAGTATCATTGCCCTAGCTGTCCACAAATTTTGATGTATCTGATAAGCCTATGCATAAATTTTCTTGGCAGAGAAATTGTTCTCAAACTCCAAGCTTTAACAACTTACTCCTTAGTCTTAGCACTGAAGGTCAGATTGAATTTAGAGACGCGACTATCAGCATCAAGAAAGAGAGTTTTGTCTGCTATGATCTGCAATATTGAATGCAAAGACCTTTAGAAGAAAGGGTTCCAACTCCCTTTCAGACTTTGCTTATTGCAAGAAAGACATTTGTTTCTCTGGAGCAAAGCTAGTTCCAAGCCTATAATAATGAGAGAGAAACATGAACTACACAAAATTTCTGTGGAGAGTCCACAGCAAAGCTGCCTAAAAATCTGGAGTTGTTCAAAACAAGTGCTTAAAACTGATAAAAATCAAAGCTCAAATGTGAAGTTCCAAACACCAAATCCAAACACCCCTGAAGCCCTGCACCTTTTCAACCCATGACATGTTTGAGGGAGATCATCTCTCACAACACTATCAGTCTTTGAAAACAGGACCTGAGCATTTGTTCAGTCCTGCAGTTTAAAATACAGATTGGCCTTTATCCATTGAATGCACTGAAGCACGCTCACGCCCTAGTGTGTCCTTCAGGGCCTTTTCTGAATCAGGACCAAGAAGCAATTTAGACCTCAATATGAATGAGACAGCTAATCTGTCTTGCAGATACTACTTTTTTTTCTTCTCTTTCGTCATCCTGTGCATTCCTAAAACTAAGAGAAAAACAGTTGTATGTCTATATAAGCAGCCTTGAATCAGTGCTGTTCTGCTCCATTTTTATGTTACATTCTTTTGTGCTACATACAATTTCCACTAGGACATTTTGTCCCCCAGGCTTCATCAGCCAGTCTATTACATC
>NW_010145355.1:0-4532 GCF_000699245.1 Pterocles gutturalis | reverse complement strand
TGAGCTCTCGGGGATCCACACAGTGAAAACAGTTGTGAGTGTTATAGTTGATTGCAGCAAGTCAGATTTTAAAGTACTTAAGGAAATTGTATCAATATTTTTTCTGAAGTTTCTATGTTAAAAAGCAGACTAAAGTTGTGTACAGAATTAAAGTAATGGTCAGTGGCCAGTGATGAAATAATGAATAAGTTAGTAATTAACTGGTGTTGCTCTAGGAGATGGGGAATTATAATTGTAACTTTTCACTCGTGATACTTTGAATTTGACAACCATGTCAAGAATTTGCTTCTGTCACGATTGCTGGGTGGCCTGCACTATCTCTTGAGTAAACTTCGGACAATTTTATACTCCAAATCTCAAAAGCTGAAAATGGATTTAATGACGCTCATAACTGGGCACAACATTTTGGCTCCTTCTAAGTGAGGGAAGTCACTAACTGAGGAGAGGTAACTGAGGACCTACAGAAGACTGAGAAAGAAATTCAGATCATTCACAGTTTTTTCACATCATTGACAGCTTCCAGGCACTGTTGCAGGAGATTTCTTTGGTATTGATTGGTTGTAAATTATTTATGCTATTTCTGCTATAACAACTGTTTGCTTTATAATGTGCTGTTTGCTTTCAGTACAATAGATGTGAATTCTCTGCCTGATCAAAAAGTTATTGAAGATCACAGTCTGTGGATCAGAACATGCTGCACTGCCTAAAATAAACCCAAACCAAACTGCCCATTCCCCTCCATAATAATCTCTACGTTAATTGTGTTTGAAATTTTTCAGACTGACAGAACCGTACATTGAATGATAGATTTTTAACTCATTAAATTTCCAAATATTTTATAGAAATACACTTTTTCTTCCTATATGCAAAATTATTCTTCAGGACCACATATAAAAAGTCACTGTGCTTAACACAGAATTTTCTTGTGGCTGTGTTACAATGGGGACCATAGGCCTGAATCTGCACACAGCAGAGTATCAAAACTCTTAACTGCAATCCTTATTTGCCCAGTGTCTCTTCTTTCTACTGTAGGTAGCAATTAGATTTCAAATGCCTTTTGAGCTTTGCTTTACTGAGTTGGTTACAGTACATAATTTTCTTTACCTGCTGACTGCTTGCCAAAACAGATGCATTTCCCTTGATTCCCATTGGCCTTAACTTGACTATGCAATTTGTGAATTTGGTTCTCGCGTGGCACTGTTTTATTAAACTTTATGCAGTGGAGGTTCTTGAAAGGTAGTTCAATCCACTAAAACTGAATTCCTGATCTCCGTATGGATATGCCTTTGTCCTGAATACAGCAGCCTGATTACCATCATTGATTTGGTAACTCAGAAGTTTCCTCTTTTATATAGCTAACATTTGTCCCCCTTCAGAGTAGGCAGTAGGCCATGGTTAGGTGTCCTCCTCGTCTGGGTGAGGACAAAAAGGAAAACTGAGGAATTCAGCCTGCTGGGTTTCTTTCTTCTTATCCTCAAGCTTTTCCCCAACTCACTGTATGAGAAAAAGAAAAAAGATCTTAGCACTGGACACATATTGAAACCTACCTCTGAGTAATCTTTTCTTCAGAGTTACAGCAAAGATATGCAGTCTTCCTTCATTCTTCTTACTTTACAGGAAGAAGACAGTGTTTTCGTAGGTATTAGAAAATATCTCTTAGACTCTTAAATGGCCCAAGGTCAAAGTTAAAAAGCTCACTAGTAGGTCTACAGCAATATGTGCAGAAATCAAAGTCTGTCAGTGGTAAAACTTCTTTTGTGTAGGATTAATTAGCAAAAGAAACCTGCACAAGATTGAAAATCTTTATGTGTGCACTGTAGGTAACACCAGGTTCCAAACAATACAATTACACCACATAATTGCAATGTTGCCATCTTTTTTTGCTGCACATCTTAAATCTATTTACAAGGCTATTTGATTTTATATTATACTAGGTGGAATTATAAAGAATACACAAAGTAATTTTGCTGAAGCTGTGCTTAAAATAATTTACACTGATTAAAGTTAGATTTTAAAGTTCCACTTAGTGCTTTTTTTTGCATTTAAAAAGAGAGATCTATAATTACAATGTAATGTAATTTTATCAGTAATGAGTAAAGTTGGAAAAGCTACTCTTCACTTCTATGTAAGAGAAATGGCTGAAGTTCGACTAATTGTTTAGCCAGAAGTTAGCACATCTTATTTTATTTAAAATTTTTTTTAAATGACAGGGATTTTTCATACTGATTGCAGCTCTCGAGAAGGAGCTGAAAATCTCTCTAGAAATATTGTGGAGGTTTTTCAATAAACTTTCATAAGATTAGAGTCAGAATATTATAGAATTTTGCAAATTCAGGTGTAATTCAGTATGTTTTTGTTCTATTTAAACTAGCTCAACTGTTCTCCCTACATAGCTGAATAAGAGTTATAATGAAGAAAGGGGTCTTAGTGGATCATCCTGGGTAAAGAAAGAGAAGAGGCAAAAAAGCATTTTAAGTTTGGATGAGGAGGACAGTTTGGAAGTAAATATTCTCACCTTCCCCACTCAGGGAGATTTGGTTTCTGAGGTTCTGGGAGTGGTACTAGAGCACACAAACTGGTTCTATTCTTGATGATCCTAAAACATGGTAGAAGTGTGTGCTGTGCACCAGCCTCTGCTGGGATATTCGGCCCATGAGACAAGATTAGAGACATTCTAAAACAAACCACATCACCCCAAACTCATGTGAAGTAGATAACAGTTCATCAACATCATCTGGTTTCCTGCACAGCCTTGATGCTGTTGTGCCTTACTATCAAATAATGCAGCTAAGCCCTTAAAATTTATGTTTCTTACCTGAAAAAGACAAGTAGCAGTTGGTCCATACCCCAGCACCACCCTATGGAGGTAAATCCTTAGAATTTGTAAGCTTGTTAGATGGAGATGTAGTGAGGTCCTCACAGGCACTGTGCTGCAACTTTATGTCCAGAAACATTCATGAATGCCTCTCTCTCACTGTCAGTGTCCTGGGCTTCTAGCTCTACTGATGAAGGCCATATTGCACATGACTTTTGTGGAGCGCTGAATGCTTTCTGCATGAGAAAGGACGTGATCCTACCTCTCCATATATTTTTTTCCTTCTGATTTTGATTCAATGTAGAACGATTACACTAAATTTCAGAAATCAGGAAATCCAAGGATGAAGGAATCATATTAGTTTTGTGATGAGATGGGACTTTTAGCTGTCAAGAAAAACAGACCTTTTATTGGGGAGTGAGAAGAAGGGGAGTAAGTAGTACCTTACGCTTAAAGTCACTGAGGTGTTTATTTTCAAGGCCATCAAGAACGAGCTTAATTTATTAAACTATTTGAGAGAGAGGCTGTCTCTCTCTCAGCTCTTTTCTAATCTGATGGTATATGTATAACCTCCTTTTCTGCATTTCTGTCAATGAAATAAGAAAAAATTAGTAAAAGATTTACTATTAACTCTCACAAGCAATGCGGTCTCATCAGCATGTTAACCCTAGATCAAGAGTAGAGAAATAATTCCAGAAATATTCAAATTTGTAAGAATTTGGGAAAAATACTCAGAAGATTCCAGAAGACTCAGAAATGAAAGGTGCAGGAATCACACAAATCCTTGGCACTTCTAATAAAATGCTATAATTGCTTTTAGTGTTTCATCAAAAGCTGACACGGATTTTTTTTCAGGGAGCAACCATCTTGTTCTAGTGAAAGATAATTCTATGGGAAGAAAAAGAAAAGAAAAAAATTGTTTGATTTCTGAAAACTGGTTCAGGGACAAAGATTGGGGATTGCCGTAGGTTTTCAGGACTAATCAAGGTTTTTGACAGATGAATTTTAAAAGTATCAGGGGGTATGAGATTTAGAACAGGTATAAATATTTTGTTGCTCATCCCTCAAAGGTTTCATGAGCATTTAAAGATAATTGCAACACCAATAAAAAAACAGCTAGTGCAGCAAATGATAGGATAGTTTGTAATTGTGTGATCTAATAAAGAATTTGATTGCTATACATCGGCTTGCAAAAACTTGATCTTAAATTGCATTTTCTCCCATTTAAGTTCTGCATGAGGAATAAGTTACTTGATTTTGTGTGAAATTTCATTACATTTCCAGGCTATTAACCTACTTATAAAAAGAGGGTAGAGGAGTCAGAACTGTATTTTCCAGAGTGTCTTCAGATGTCATACCACTACTCAGGGTTTCCTCAGAATTCAGCTCCTTCTCTTGTCTTTTTTTCCTCTTCCCTGGACATTGTAATGGGAAAACATGCATTAAGAGACCACAAAAAAAACTCCTCTGCTCTCTTCTTTCTACTTCACCTCTCTCTTGAAAGTCCTAAAATCTGCAAATTTACTGAGGGAACAAAGGAAATAAAAATGAATCATGAAGGAAAGGATAACTGATTGGTACAGCATACTAACGGTATATTTCTATTTTTTCTAGTTTTAGATGATGCTTAGGAAAGATCGCCATTTCTTCAATATGCTCAAAAGAGTGAGTAACACTCACAACTCTTCTTTTCACTGTGTGGATCCCCGAGAGCTCA
>NW_010145354.1:0-3584 GCF_000699245.1 Pterocles gutturalis | reverse complement strand
TGAGTGAATGGGTGTGTGGGTTGGCCCCCCGGCCAAGGGTAAACCCATCACACCTCCTTTTAGGCGAAAGCACTGTGTAAGAGGACGTATTTAAATAAGTAAAAAGTGCTTTTCTGCATTCATTGTCATCCTTTTGTGTCCTCTCTGAGCACAGTTATGTGTGTAGCGCTAAATGGAGCCCTTTGCCAATTTCTCACAATTGGTCAAGGGCTTGAAGAGTGAAATCAGCAGCATTCAAAATGAAGCAAAAGTCTGCCAGCATCAGGTTTTGTTACAAAGTTAAATTTGCCCAAGGTTTATTTTGAGGATTTGTTAAGGTGCGCAACCTGGGCCCAGATCCAAGTGGTGCTGGCAGGACTGAAATCCTCCTTGCACTGAGAAGGAAGGGCACATTTTGCAACATGGTGGTCCCTCTGCATACGGAAAATAGTGGGCTGTTTCCACATAGGTTGACCTACTGCCTGCTTAGAGACTGACACAGCCTGCCTATCTGTCTCCAGAAGTGCTGAGCACGTATGATTCCCACTGACTACTTTGTGGGCAAGCTGTGGGTTTGACAGGTTAGATCCATAGTATGGGGGATTTTTATCCCATTTTGTGCCATCTGAAAAATGGCAGATTAAAATACAGTTCAATCTTAACCCTGTCTGCAGTTTAGCATTGTAACCAAGCTCCCACTGTGTGGGATGAATGGCGTCACAGCATCTTTCCTTATAAGAAACTACCACTTGAATGCAGCTCTGATGCAAGAGCAGATCAATCTGCCCCTTTAGATTGTGGTTGCTCTGAAGTTTTGGACTTGTCCTGAATACAGAACTAAAAACAAAGCTTGAGAACCAGAAAACCCGTGAGGACTGACAATAAGGTTCGTGCAAATCCCTGCCAAGTGATAAGGCAGCTCCCCCTGTCTCTGAGAACTGAACTTTCCTCCCCAGCAATGCTCAGGTGTGAGGGGAAGATGGTGCTTCTGTGGAAAGGCTCAGTCCTGCAGCTCTGGGTTAAGTGGAGGCTCTGGCAAAGTGCTGTGCTGAGTGTCTTTCACCTGCGGTTTACCCGTGGGACAGAGGGGAAAATCAACAATTTGCTCAAGAAAATGTCTTTACAGTTCAGCACACGGGTTATCAAATGTGTAACTAAAAGAGGCCAGGTCCACTGTTTGGCAGGTCTCTGGGTTTTGCATATCTCGGTTTGGGTTCTGGCTCCACAATTTGGTTTTCCCAAAGCTTCTTCCTGCTGTGTGTTTGCCTTGGGCTTAGATGGGTCGCTAGGGCTTCAGATTGCAAAAATCAGATCGGATGCTCCTATCTTTGTTTTCAAAAACAGGGACAAACTTTGCCCTTTGCAGTGCCTGCAGGGCAGCTGTAATGAATGTTTATGGTAATGTTGGTTAGCTCTGATAATAACCTGCCCGACCTTGCTAGGGAGAATCCCTTCTGCCCTTGCAAGACAAAAGTGAGCCTCCATCTCTGTAGCTGCGAGTCACCTGTCTTCAAGGTCCTTTGCAACAGAGGGCATGGGGAATTGGTGCAGGTGGGGAAGGCTCTTCCCTGCCTCCGTGCTCTGAGAGTATGGAAATGCAAGCTCTGGGTGCTCACATACTGCTATGAGTACAGGCATTGCAGCCCATAGCCTGTTAGCTGTGCAAAAGTTTACTTTAAGTGAGGAAATTTCCCTTTACAGCTGGGAAAAAAATTGTGCTTTATGCTGCTATACTGCTACCTGAGCTACCTGCTTCCAAATGTGCTCCTAACTGGTGCCTGTCTTGTTGCTCTTTCTGCTCCCCTGCTCAGCCAAATGCTGCCCCTGTCCTGGCTTTGGCAATGCTGTCCCTTCTGCAGCAAATAGCCTCTTGTCATCCCTGCAAACAGGGAATTCCAGGCCCTCAGCTTCTGGGCAAACACTTTCCACCACGGGTCTGAGGGACTGGGGACAGCCCAGATACGGTCTCCATATTCACTGGCATGCTAAGGGCTTTTTCTGTGGGAGAAGCAGAAAAAGCCCTAGGTGACTGGCAAGGGTGCTCTGGCCTTGCCAGCTCTGGAAGGAGCATGGAACTCCCTGGGAGAAGAGAAATCCAGTGTGTGCTTCCTATTCATCTCTTAAGCCAGGGCTGCTATCCCATCACCTCTGCTACCTCTCTGCCTCTTCTATCTTCTGCATGTTCACAGGATGGGTCCGTCACCTGCACCTCAGCATGGAACTCCCTGGGAGAAGAGAAATCCAGTGTGTGCTTCCTATTCATCTCTTAAGCCAGGGCTGCTATCCCATCACCTCTGCTACCTCTCTGCCTCTTCTATCTTCTGCATTGAACAGTGCCTTCATGTTCACAGGATGGGTCCGTCACTGCACCTCCAGCTCTTCAGAGGCTCTTGGGAGGTTCCCATGGAAGGAGAGGCGTTTGCACCTGGAGCCCAGTTTCTTGTTCAGAGTTGCTCAAGAAGAGAAGGTAGGAACCAGTTTCAAAGGCTGCACATGTTCATTTCCCACTAGCTCCCAGGGATTCCCTTCAGGTGCCTTGCTTTCCCCGTGAATCTCCACAGGACGATGTCACACTGCACCACTAGGTAAGGCAAGATCCGTGACAACAGGCAAGAGCTGGTGACCTCGGCTATCCCAAAGAAGTTAATCATATAATCAGAGCTGACACATGAACAAAATATTACCCTCCAAAAATCCTTCCCTTGTTATCTTCCTGCACATCTGGTTGCTCTTTGCAGTTTGCTTGTGCACAGCACCCTGTGTAGCTGAGTACACTTCTTCTGGTATGGTTCGTCCTCCATTCTTCTTGCTTAGTCCTCTCTTATTGAACCTGATTGACTCTGAGGCCATTGATTATAAATAATGTCTTGGGGGAAAGTCTGAGGGGTTTTGCTGAGGTTTTACGCAGTGGGCTTTGAGTTCTGGTTGGAAGTCATCATATATTAAATGATGGTCAGTGATAGGAATACAGTCACTGCTTAATACCCCAGATTGCTGCTTTTAAGTGGGCAGTGTTTGGCTTTTGGCCAGATCTCTGTGCTCCTGGCAGGATGATTCATTACCTTGTTCTGGCAAATGTATTTTCATCTGCTAGTTTAAATCTGATTTCTAGTACTCTGTGTGGTTCTCACAGCTGAGGAATCTCCTGCCCTTTGTCTGACTGTTTTCTTCCAATCTAGGCTCAAATCAATACACTTAAATAAATAAAGCCATTGGGCTTGCAAGTACCTCCTGCTGTGTCAGCAGCAGAAGTTAAGCTGAGCGACCAAAGATTAGTTAAGCCATTTTCTTCTTCCTTAAGTAAATTCACTGTTCTTGAGGCACACCAGACTGGCCTGGGAGACAGCATTTCTCTGCTTGACCACAGCAGGGAGAATCTACCAGCCAGCAGATCCAACAACATACCTCGGCTTCTTGTCAGTGGCAGCTCCCTCCATGGGGAAGGGTCCCTGTCCGGGTCCCTCTCTTGGTCCATTGCCACCCCTGCCCCTTAGGGTTTGGTGTGGGCATGGCTTTCTGTCATGGATACTTTGCAATGGGGATGTTCTGCCACCAGGTTCAAGAGGGCTTTATGGTGCTGTCCTGGATTAAGCAGAGACAGAGTT
>NW_010145353.1:0-13554 GCF_000699245.1 Pterocles gutturalis | reverse complement strand
CTGAAGACGAACAATCGAACGGCCACGAAGGTTTTACCGCCCTTGGCGCCTGGCCCAGACAAGGAGCGTGAGCACCCGCTGCTCCCTGCCTGCAATGCTGTGGGACGTTGGTGCTCAGCGCCCACCAAAAACGGGGCGGTGGGGCTCACCCAGGCTGTGAAGCACAGGTGGTGACAGGGTGTTAGGGGCTTCAGCCCAGCAAACACTAATTAAATTACCAAGTGGCACAATGGGTGAGCTCCTAAACAGCGTCTCAGCCAGTATCATCAGAGACTGCTCCACCTCCCCAGCAGCACAACTGCCTGGCAGAAAGAACACACAGAATGCACGTAGCAGGGCTGCTTTTTCCCCCAGCTTGTGTTCTCCAAGGCCTGTCTTCCAAACTTGGTCAGAGATCAGCGCAAGCCTCAGGTCAAGCTGTAGCAACTAATCCCATCGGTAAGAACATAACAAGCAACTTTTATTCTTTATCAGCTCTTTGAGGTTTTTCCATTAAATCTCAGTTTTCATCTATCACTTCACTCCCAAGTTCCAATCTTAGCTTTTTGATCACCTCCACACCATCTCAAGCCTCTTGTTTGGATTGTTGAAGTCTTAACAGCCTTCTGATCACAGATAACTATTCCTTTTGTATCTTTCAACCTCTTCTCCCCAGTCATCCCAGTCTGCTCAAGCTTTCCTTTGCCCAGAATATTTGTTGCAGTTCTCATGCTGTTTTACTATGAGCAACAATAGTTGCTAAATTAAAAAAGTAATCTGTTTTAAAGTAACATATGTATCAACTGTTCAGTAAGTAAGGCTTGTCTTTTGTTGTTGTTTTCTTCTTCCACACCAAACATGCTGGCTGTGAGTTCTGCCCCTCCTGGGGCATCTGTCTTCACCAAGAGCTCCATACTAATCTTTTTGAGATTGCCAGAAGCATTAGTAGCAACCCATCTTTGTTCTGTAGGACTACAGGGATTTCACAAACATACAAATAGGATTGTGTTGAATTTTATAGTAAAACATAACACTTACAAGATGATACATAAAAATGCAACTGTATTATGTCTCCCACTGTCATAGCACTTTACTAGAGCTACCAAATACTGTATTTGGCTATTTTAGTTAATGAAAAATTGTATTTCTTCTATCCCCTATTGGCTATAAAAATGCCAACTCCAACCTCTAGTTAGCCAGTAACTCCAGCCTCTAAAACTTGTTAAAGAAGTAGTTTCATGCTTTATCCAGGCTGTCCCATATTCATAAAACAGCTGTCTTCAGGCATCCAGTAAGGCACCTTCTTACCTCCTTCCAGTTCTTCCTTTCATGAAGTGGACAGAGCAGCTTAAAGTTCCTCCTGTGGAGATATCACTCTTGGGTATGTGTCTTCCTGTGAGTGTTAACCCTCTTAAATTGCCAATTCTTTAAATATTAGTTTTTCTCTGTGCCTACTCAGTACTAAGCATACGATGCTTCTGGTTCAGGAGTGGGGCTCTTAGGCCCTATGGCAGTAGCAGTGGTAAACAGCAGTGAGCAAAGAAGCTATCTCAAACATACAGAGAACAGACAAAGATTACATCAAATTTAGTTCTTTACATGCTTTCCTCCTAACTGGAAGTGTTTTGGCTGTTCATTGTGAAAACTGTACAGCTCCCACAGCCTGCCAAAGGAAAACACAGAGATGCAAATAACACTGAAGCCAAAAGGGCCAACCGTGTCCTGGGGTGCATCAAGCACAGCATAGCTAGCCAGTCGAGGGAGGTGATTGTCCCACTCTACACCGCACTGGTGCAGCCCCACCTCAAGTACTGTGTGCAGTTTTGGACACGTATGCTCTTAGTCATATGGCTTAGTGTTAGGTAGTCCTGCGAGGAGCAGGGAGTTGGACTCGATGATCCTTATGGGGCCCTTCCAACTTGAGATATTCTAGGATTCTAAATAAGAGAAATGTAAAACATTAGCAACTCCATTAGCATTCCTTAAAGTTATTTTTGCTTTAGAGCCTTGAGCTGAGGTAGATGAACATTACACAGCATTAGATCCACCTTTAAAGCATCTGGAGTTTGTTGCAGCAAACACATATTAAGGGGAAAGATATGGCCATGATAGAAACTTCTGGGACTATTGGTGTGAGGGGAACTGCAGAGAGTTCTGAGAGAGAACCATATAAGCACAGAGAAGGTAACAACAACAGATGTGATTGGAGAACAGCTTGTATCTTACAATATAAGGAATTATTTTTAAAAAGACAGTTATTGATGACTAGTTATTATGGAGAATTGCTGATATCTAATCATTATGATTTGTACACCAGTAGGCAGTCATCAGCCAAATAAAATAATGTCAAGTAGTATGCAATTTACATTACAGGAAAGTAAATTAATTGCTACAATCCAAGCAGATACTCCAACATGGAGTTTGAGCTGAAGGACCTTCTCATTTGCTAAAGCCCAAGTGCTCTTTTTGATATCCATAAAAAATATTTTCTTATACTATTATTGGATAAGGAAGTTAGTCATGCAGTTTATTATTGATGCTTTGGTGACACACGCACACATACCCTTTGCAAGTGTGACAATGCAGAATCTCCCTCTGCTGAAGCTCAGATTTGAGAACAAAATCCTCTATTAACACCCACAAATAGAAGAAAGTAAAGATGCAACTTTATAACACTCATCTTCCCCCAAGCCAAACAAAAAGTCATCATGGTCAAGTATATAGAGAAGAATAAGAGGAACACATCCTAAAGATGCAAAGATAAAGATAAAGTTTAAAACAAATGGAAAAGAAGAAAGGAATGAAGAGCCAGAAAAGAAGGAAGCTTAATACAGAAGTCAAAAGAACAAGGAAGGAAAACTTCCCAGATCATGAAATCAAAATAGTCCATTCTCACCACCAATGAAATGATATCCAGTAGGTGTTTCAGTATTTGTGAATGTTCTGAGGGCTGGCCACCTGAATGTATTCTGGAGGCACCTTAAGAATGTATTGGTTTGGAGCTACTACACACTGAATGGTTACTACTGCAGTCACACCTGCCTTTCAACATCCTGATCCCTTCTTAAACCTGTGCCCCCACATCAGCACCTAAGAATGTTAAGAATTACAACACGGTTTTATAAATCCTTGGTATAATCTTCACCTTGCATCATGTGTTCAGTTCTGGTTACTCCATTCAAGAGGCTACCAGAGTGTTATAGGCCTTCAGGCAGAATATAATCTACAATCTTGGGTTGCACACTTTCTATACCGTCCATGAGAACTGGAATGATACAGAAGCAAATTGAAACGTAGCTAGTTTTCAGGTAAATATTGTATGGCATGTATATTACAGAGCATTTAATGGGACAACCAGGAGGTTTTCACAGGCAAGTCAGGGAAGTTACAAGGTTCAAGTTACTTAGGTTGCAGTTCTGTGGCAGCCTCAGCCAATCTAACTGCTGGCTCTTTTGCTCCCATCATTCTCCTCTCTCCTCCTGAGAGCTCTCAAAACCTCCCTTTCATCTCCTGTAGCACTTATTTGTCTTTTTGTGAAGCCATTTCAGCACACTAACCAGGCAGAACATCAAGCCAGCAGCTCTCCAGAACATTAAGGAGTTTTCTGACATACTGGTGAATTGAAACGGTTGAGCTGAGGCTCTGAGACACACTAGAATTGGTGCAACAGAGCCAACAGAGATCAGCAGCCAGCTGTTATATTGACCAAGGCTGGCATGGAGTCCCAGTCTTTGCACATTTATTAGATGATCAACAGGGAATATTGCTGCAGCAGCTGAGAAGCTATTTGCAAAGCAGCTGTTTGCTCTGTTAAAATCATTGGTTATTTGCATGTTTAAATATAGTCACGTGTTATGTGGGTCTGCTGTGTGACCAACACAGAGAAGGTTTGCCTCTGGGCATAAATGAACAATCCCTGATGAATCTTGTTTCTTTCTTTGGTTACTGCCCTCAGCCATACAGTAGCACTGCCACAGCAAATACGTTTAAAAAAAAAATAAATAAAAACATCACTAACCATCAATCACTCACTGAAAAGGTCAGTTTTCCTCCTGCCCCCAAATTTTAAAAAGTATCTTTTATGGCAATTTAAAGACAGACATTGACTTTCACACCGGCATGTCTGAGGCATTAGTTCATCCTCCTGCCTGCCGACTCCTTAAAGGAGCAGATGCCTTTGGGAGGTAGCATCTTTAAGCCACACACACACAGTTTGCCAGAGCTCATTTGTCAGTGCCCCGAGGCAAGCCTTTCATCTTGTAGCCACATAATGGTAGCAGAACTGTATTATAAATGGCTGTATTTACATGCATGAGCAACCCACTTAAAATACATTTTTTTGCCAGCCAATGTGAACAGCAAATTCTCATTTGCCAGCTAGCAGCCAGCAAAAGACATTCAGTAGGTATCTAGAAAACTCAACCCCCTCTCCAAGAAACCAGTTTTTTAAATCCTGCTGTAAACACATGCCTATACTCAGGAAGATTCTGCTCAGTAGAAGCAGAACAATGCAGATTAGTCCTTTTGTGAACAGATTCCACTTCTTCTAGACAAAAAGTGAATCCAGCATGCAAACACAACTTCAAAGGAAATAAAAAACCCAACCTCTCCCAGACCTCTCAATATCACTGATGTTTTTAAGTTCTAACAAAATGACCAAGAATCATCACAAAAAAGGGGACAGAAGAATGTGCACACAAAATCAAAACTTGCTACAAAAGCAAAGCAAAAATATCCTCAGGGCTGGTCTTGATTTAATAGAAGACACTTTCATAAATACCAACACTACAGTGTAAGAGAAACACTGTAGTCTTTGTTTTGTAATATTAACACAGCACCTAGGAACTGTCTGTATGGGGAGTACTAATGGGTTGAGCACACTGGTTCTTGCTAAAGACTGGGCATTTTCACGTAAGAGCACTCAGAGGTGGCACTATTGACTTAAGGTGTTTTTAGAATGGTAGAAAGTAATTGTGTTCTCGTTATTGGACTGTGAGAACACACACCTATAACTAACTTTGGCACAGTATAAGAAAATAAGCACGTACCTTCACCAGAAACAAAGACTACATTCAACAATAGGGCCTGTACTTGCATGAAAGCAGTTAACACTATCACACTGTGACCATGTTTTTATATTGTCTCGGTTCCCACAGACTCTAGTTTTACATGGTCCAGTTTAAGCCCAAATTCTCCTCAGAGCATTTAGTCTGTCATAACAGTTACACAACTTGTATAATAAGCAGGGGTTAGCAAATTACAATGCTTTGTATTCTGTTGAGTAACTGATCTGCTTCTAAAATACTGTGGCATCACTGTCATCTCAAAAATAACATTTCTACAGACTAAAAAGCCCACATCTACCTTCAGTGCGTTAATTCAAATGAGATAATTCAGCCTAGTATAAAGGTGGGGAGGTTTATCTGGAATTCAGAATAAAGAGTCTATTTACTGTAAAAGTAACAACAGATGAAAGGCATGTTTTTATGTCATCCCCAGCAACAAAGACAATCCAACTCTTGCCTGTATTTAAATACCAGTCCTTGAACTCTCAAAAGCTTCTGTAAAAGATAAAATCTTTATAAACAAACAGTTGTGTTGAGTCATGCAGCATCTACCTTTAAAGTGGTATCAGCTTTTCAGAATAGACACCCCCATGTCCTGAAAAGCAAATCACTATTAACTTAAGCAAAAGCTAGACATAGTTCTTCATTGACTAGTTTCCTTAAAAAAACCCAAAAAACCAGATACCTTTCTTAAACGATCTTCACAAGAAGACTCCTTAAATATGCTTGATCAAAACAGCTTTGTTTCAGTCAATTAGATTTAAAAGTTACCTCAGCACAGAGCATTGCGCAAAGAATATTGTTTTCAGCTAAGCTTGTGCTTCCTAAGGTCACCCACTAATGCTCACAGACTCTCAAAGGAAATAGGGCTTGTGCTGAATCTGCAGTCTAGATGAGAGTAAGTTATACAGGAAAAAACCACCTATTTGCTATACAGCCATTTTTCCACTTTAGATCTCAAACTTAAATTTAAAATGTGGTTACAGCATCATTTCTGTGTTATAATTTTATCTCCCCTAAGCCAGTAACAGAAGTTAAAAAGGCACAGGTGCCTATTTAAGATGAATGAAGTGAGAGGATTTGCTGTGTGTATAGCAAGAGGGCTGCTAACGCACCTTCCAGATGACATAATCCTTTAAAGCCAACCTATGGTAATAAATGATTGTCTAAGTCTTACTGACCACATCTGGCAGAAACCAGGGTTTCTTCACTTTTATTAAAGCAAAATGTTGATTACCCACTTTTATACTGCAGGAAGGAACTTGCAGAGATGAAATATAATTATTTGGACAAGTTAAAACATTTTTAAAAGCACCTGCTTGGCTTCAGTTCCATTTCCCATTTTGACAGACTCAGGCACCAAAGCATCCAATTTTCCAGAATAAATCCATCACTCTTAAAAGTGTTAGCTCAGGACTTTAGTGAAAACAAAGGCCTCTTTCACAAGGATCTCTAAAACAAAGACCTGTGACCAAAATTCTCACTTCTACAGAAAATTTAAGGATCTTCCTGTAATCCAGAATACACTTACAGAATGGACTAAGTACAGAGAGGCTCAGGGTTAAAACCCCTGAAGGAAAACAGAAGTGATGTAGTTGCCCATAAGAGAGAACTCATTGAAAGTTTATTAGGAAAGTGATCAGTGTACATATGCGCACATGCACACTCTCAACAAGAGTATAAGCACAAAAAAAAGCAGAGCTTTGAATTCAGAGCTTTTCTACCCCGCCATGAACACAGTATTGAAGTTGCTGAAAATTCCAGGACAAAGTCAAGAAGCTCCTGTCTCTTTTTCTAAAGGAGTTTCCAAAAGCTTTTTTTTTTTTTTTTAAGCAGTAGCTTCATCAGTATTCTTGGGTATTACTACTACACAGCATCACAAATTTTTCTGTGGGTATATGGAGAACAAGCTTAACACCACATACTCTTACAAAAGTAGCGTTAATATTTCCTTATGGTTTTACAGAAATAGTTTCTGAGTTTAGAAAACAAGAAATCCATTTCTGTCTTTTGCTTGACAACTGCTGCTCTAATATATAGTACTGTAATTGCCCCCTCCACTAGACAACAGTGCCCCCATCTAAAACCTGCTTAAGTACGTAGCTTAAGCCTTTCAGCCACTTGGCACACCAAGTCTGTCTACAGATTTCTCTATTTACTTTTATCCTCTGTGCACAAGCAAATACCACTCAAGCCTTTCTGTACCTCAGTTCACAGAAGACATGTACATGCCAAACTAATTTACAAGAGATGTCCAAAAATTACACTAAAATAGCTGCAGCCTTTTCACCTGCCAATTTAACAGCTTAATCTTTGCTTGTATGACTGTGTAGTCATTCATACTGCAGAACACCACTTTAGACAAAAATGGTTTAACTACTTAATATACTATATTGCAGATATTAAGAAAATAATTTGCACCATGAAGGAAAATTGTCAGCATTACAGTATCTTAAACTATGAACAAAGGTTATCATTCTTTCTGGATTTATTTGTATTTCAAAAGCCAATACAAAAAGAAAAATGTTACGTACATACCAGTCACTCCTCTAGACTACAATTTGAGTAGTCACTGGGAATTTAGCACTGCAGTATTTCCCAACAATATGCAACATCATACGTTCAGCTGAAAGGGTACTCTAATGCAGTATTCAAGCCTGGGCTTTTTTCTGAGCCCTTGGCAAATGTGGGAACTCCACTGCTTCCAAGTACCTCAATTATTTTCATGTAAGTGACAGCAGGTAGCTATTTAAGTAGATTGCTTTGTTATATATAACTGTCACTACAGACAAGTCTTTGTATGGCTCTGTTTTACTTTCATGGCTTAGTATAACCCAAAACATTAGTCCTGGAAAAGCCTAGTTATACCAATAGCATACTTACATTAAAATATTTACCTGGTTTTAAGTATGCAAGATCTAGTCAGAGCAAGTATCAATTTCAGCTGCTGGGTTTCCAAGCAAAAAACCTTTGCAAAAGACAATTAAGGCTTCTATCACCCTACCAGAGGTAACAATAAGAAATAAGTCTAAGCCACAGGAGCACTGGTCTATTTTTGACAGTGGTATTTAAGTATTTATTAAGCTGGTTTTCATCCATTTATTCAGTTGGCTGACATCCATCTGCCACATGTAACATTTGAAAATGCACAGTTAGCAAGCTGATAAAATAAGGAATCTGGATAGTGTTTGGTTGCCTTTTTTTTTTTTCTATTAACATAATAGGCAAGAGCTTCTAGAATCTGTCTTGCTGATGTACTTCAACTCTGCCTGAAGCAAGGATGGGAAAAGGTCTCCCTGCTAGTATAAAATAGTTCAAGTATGGAAAAAAGCCACTGACTATTTTTTAATAACAGTATTTGCCTAAGCAGAAAAGAAACTCCCAGCTTCTCACTGATCTAGAGCAATATTTAAGCAAAGCTTTAAGTTTTACAATACAGAAGTTTAATTATTTAGCCAACATAACAGTTCTAGAAAATGCATCATAGATAATGTTGCAGAGCTTATGACCAAAATCAATACTAAAGGCTAAAAATCTTGCTAGTGACAGTGCTAATACAAATTGGCAATTTTAACATTTCCATTCAGAAAACATCCATTCTTCTAAGCCCCACTGATGTATATCATTTACGTAAATATTTATTAGATCCAGTCATCATGCTACAGTATTAGTCAGGTTAATAAACCTTCTCACTGTGAGAATACACCAGCATAAGGTATGAACACAATGAAATCTATACGAAATTCTATAGTAACTTTCCAGAAATATGCTTGTGGCCCATCAAATTCAGACTAAAGTACTGTAGATTTAAAATATTTGCTTGTCTTCTTAGCAACCCAATGCGTAAGAATAGTTTCTTGTTCAATTCCCAAAAATAAATATAAGCTTTCAATTGAAAGCATTTATTTTCCTAGTTTTCCAAAGCAGAGTCTGGGAGGGGGAAAATGCTTCAGACTTGTCATCAGTCCACTTTGGTACATAAAAGCATCTCCTGTCCCAGTATTCATTCAAATCCAAGAGATATTTTCTTCCAGTGAAATATGACCGGAGCACTCATTTTATTTTCAGCAATTCAGTCTGTTTCCATGGCAGCACTGCGGGATTCCTTAGCCACCATGAGTCGCATTAGCTGACTGTGGAATTTCTCGATCTTCTTTACATCTTGCGCCTGGTCTGTTCTATACAGCAAACACTGTAAGAGAAAGTTGCTTAATATCAGATTTCACTTGAACTGTTTTTATCCTGTTTATAGTTGCAAGAAATTTGTGTTTGAAACACAAAAAACAAGGCTAAGTACTTAAGTATTCATTTGTGGCATGTTGTTACCATGAGGCAGCACCAACATGTATCTACCCCGTTTTAAAACACACGCGCATCTGTGTTTACATTCAAGTTTCTCTGAAAGGCTCATTCGTCTCTATTTTGAAAATAGATAAGCTCATGATTGTTTCTTCTCTCTCAGAAAAGGTACTAAAACTTGGGTTTTAAAGCTGTCTTTAAAAGGCACCTTTGTTTGTGTTGTCTAAAAATAGAAGCAGTATTAAACCCAAAACTACTTTCCTGTTGTCTGTACTCTGAAAGCAAGTTTATTTTGCCTTTCATAGTCCTTCATGTTACACTGCCAGTGATGTAAAATTGGTTCAGTATTTCCCACTGAGTCCTAAATAAGGAACATAATATCTGATTAAGATCAAAAGGAACTCCTTTATGTGACAAGCCTGTAAATGCAAAAGGAACAGGAGTAATATGCCAGTGATTTATCAAAGAAACACTGCTTAGTTTTTTTGCAGACTAAGTAATTTCTTATACCTGTACAGCCCAAGAAAGACTGCCCAGGCTTATTTAACAATGGAAAAACCCCAGAACGCTTCATTTTTCAGTGTTGTCAACACAGCAACTTTTGCCAGCGTTAAATTCCTATTTTAAATTGAAGACAAACAGTAGAAAAAACAGTTTATTTTTTCCTCCAGCTATATTAGTTCTATTAGCAGCAAGGAAAACTTCCCCTCCTGCCTTAGGAAAAACAAAACAAAACCACAAAAGCAAACCAACCCCCTGTCCCACCAGCAGTGTAACAGCTTTCCATGACTGGAAGCAGGTAACAATTCCTATTAATGAACTTGGACTGTTTTCAGTTATGTCCTGACTCAAACCTTCCCCTTTGGAAGATTTCAGTGTAATTGCCCTTCACTTTCCCCTGTTATCAGTGCCCCACACTCAACATTTTACCCCACACTAAGACCCAGGTATTTGAAATACCAAGCTCAGGCTACTTTTCCTGGAAAGAAGAAATCTGATTTTTTTTCCAAGTCTGAAGATAAGAGCAGGGCAGACTACTGTTGCTTACTCTGCACTGCAGAACAACAGTAACTTGGCTGTAACATCGCTAGCACCAAGAACCTGTTGCTGGTGTGCACATCAGCATGCACACACTGACACATTTCTACCTGCTGCCCACCGTCTTGCATCCTAGCCCCTCACATACTTCTAATAACCCTTCCAGACTATTTAGAACAACAGCAACCAGTAAGCACAGGTGCTCCACCTCCTTGCACAGCGACCCTTGGAAGGACACTGCAGAATTCCATGTTGTATGTTCCACAGTTTTTACTGAATGCATAACTGACACTGTAACAGATTTCAGAAAATGGGATCTCTTAACTGCAAGTGAATCTTGTTGTTCAGTCTCATAATCACTCCACCATGTCATAACACAAAGGAGGAGCTTAACCTACGGTTGGAAGCTGTCACCACTCTGAGCAAATAAAAAGGACTACACTCACACCAGTAAACACATCTGTGTGAAGATGCTCCCCGTAGCTTCTGCTAAAGCATTTTAATGTCCTTCCATGAAGCATTTTCAGACAGGGAGAGAATCCAAGATTTTTGTAGTGCTTGTTTTCACAGAAGCCTAAAATAATTGTGTTGAGATCCATAAAGAACACTAAAGTGTTAGAACTTTTCCCAGACTCTGCAGAGTTGAACCGGAGGTCAATGTCAGTTACAGACAGAGCAGCCAGGGAAGGCTGAGCACAAGTTTTAACGAAGCTGTCAGGCACCCTCAAGGCAATGGCTAAGAGCTCACAAGCTGACTCACAGCAGTCCCCAAAAAGTACAATAAGCCCTGAAAGGGGAATATATTCTGTACTTACAGCTACATCATCTGTTACTTTGATACAGAGGTTCCCATCACAATGTCGATATTTGAGAACAACCCGCACCTGAAACGAGAAACATTTTATGAATTAGTACCTAACAATCCTCAGAACATATCCAACTGAAATCTGCCCAAATTCAGAGTGCTTTTTATTAAAATTATGTACCGCTTCACATTTTCACCCCTTCTGTGGTTTTCCTCAGCTCTGATGGCCACTAATCCTATGGCCAGGATAGTTTTGAAGTTGAACCATCATATTTTCCTGCCTAACATATTAAACTGCTATTATAATAGCATCAGGAAGCTTAACACTGGCATGTTCAAACCCATTATAAATACAGCAAAGACAGTTGCAGGGACCTCAGTCCCAGATAGATAAACTATGAGAGTCATGTCAGCACAAGACACCTTGTCACCACATATCACACTTCAGAAAAACTAACTGGAAACTTGTGTTTATAAACTTGAAACTCTTAAAAATTCGTTCTACATTAAGACTTAAGAGGGATTAACTTGAAAGGGGTAAACTCAACATTACTACTTTTTCTTTTACAGTACCTAAACTATTATGTAAATAAGTCATATTTCCAGTCACTACCATTAATTCAATAGCTGCACTGAAGACCACAGGAAGATTTGAAGTGTTCTGATTATTTTGCAAGTGGACAGGGGAGATAAAAAGAACACCACTTAAAGTAATAAAAAAAAAATAAAAATCAGAGGACTGAAAAGAGTTCTTTCAATTTAAATTGCTCTCAAGACTCCATACGGCTAAATTTGAAGACTGGAAGCAAGTGTTCAGCTTCTCACTAAAATAGTTACTTCTGTAGCCATCTGCCCTGAGCTTGAACCTGTCTGCAGTCCCTCTGGTCTCTTGAATCACCAAAGTTCTGAAAACTGCAGTGATAAAAATCAACATCCTCAGCAACTGGCTGAGCATTAAATGCTTCCTCCTGAATGCAGAGCTGGCCACAGACTTCGGATCTATTGTTTCTAGTCTCAGCAAGCACCAGTAACCAGAAACAAAGCAAAGCGTCCTTTTGAGAACATTCTGAACTCACACTATAAACAGGTCTTTGTTGTACAGAGTGACCTGTGCTAATGGTCAACAACCTCCTTGACTACAAAATATGTTTTGAAACTCCTCCTTGGAGATGGATCTCCTCAGATTTACCTTTCGTGTTTAACAAACTGTCCTGTTGTGACCACAACAGCTGTGTAACAGTACCCCTCTTGACCCAGCAGGCCCAAAAGCACAAGAGAGGCTGCACAAGCAGACACAGACGAGGTGGGTAACTTGCTCCTGCAAGAGGCAAGATCACTCACTACCCAGCCTCACCAGCTGAGGAAGAGCACACACCCATCTCCCACAATTCTTCCCTCAGTTTCTTGACAAGCCCAATTACATGCAAAAGCTTCTCAGGGTAGTTCTCTGGCAAATCAAAAGGAGGGTACTCGCCTTGTGACCCCAGAGACTATTTAAACTCCTTTAGTTTGTTGCCACGGATGGGAAGAGATTGCCTTTGAACCTCCCTTAAGAAAAGAGGAAGAGTAGCTCCTGGCTGCACTGACACCCCTCCAAATGCTGGATATTACCCAGCATAAGAAGGTAAACCAGAACAATTTATTTTATTATCAGTATATAGGCGGGAATTGCATATGAAGTGGTCAGCCATGCTAGTTAAAGAAAGGTGTCAAACACTGCTTCTGAAGGTTTCTATGTGTCCTCTATTTTTGGTGAGGAAAACTAGACTTTCTTACAGGAGCTTTCTCAGGCATATGAGTGCCACATTATCTTTTGTGCTACTTTTTAGCTAAAATACAATGCTGATTCTGAAGACTGAAGTTGCTTTTAATGTTTACACAACTATACTACTGAAAAAGTTACGAGAAATAAAAAGCAGTCATATACCAAGAAGTTAATTCATAGAGCAAACATTCTTTAGGAAGCTAACACCTCCCAGTCTGAAGTCACACTGCAGGCAACAATGCAATGTAAGAGCTAATGAATGCTTTCTTTTAACATTTTAGGAAGACAAATTCAAACTATATAGTCTTATATGTTGTAAACTCATAAAACAAACCAATTTCGGTACACCATTCAGACCAACTCCCTTATCTGTGTGTTAATTAAGCACAACATGTCTGAAGCTAGCACCTGAACACGGTTCCCTGGGTACGCTTCTGGGGTGTGAGATGAGAATTTTCTCCTGCTCTGTGGAAAACGGAGCTCAGTAAGCCCCCTTCCTTGCTGCTGCTGCTGCTCTGCTCCCCCGCGCAGCCCGCTACAACCTCAAGAAACCCTTCCAACGGGCCACCGCCTGCGCGCCCCCCCAGTGCAGCCCCCGGGAG
>NW_010145352.1:0-6842 GCF_000699245.1 Pterocles gutturalis | reverse complement strand
CCAGGCCATTCTATGATTCTATGATTAACACCATAATTTTCAATCACAACTGACCCTCGCTAAACTGAAGCTGGTACCTAGGACCAGTCTTCATTGTTTTACTTTACTCTTTTCATTTCAAGCATCAGCTTTAAGCTGGTTTATCTAAACTCTCTTTTCTGCACACTGAAATTTTAGTCTAGCTTTGACCATAACAGTAGCTCATGTCAATGTCTGCCTATTATGATGTTTATTCAGGTTTAGTTCTAAATCAATTAGTTCAGTCTTCAGGGATGCTGGAGCTGACACTAAAGTCAGCTTTTTAGAGGTCAATGCACAGCCACTCTACAACTTACTTATACAGAATATTCACAGACAATTAATCGCCTAAGTGCATGTACTTTTACTAAATAATCCATTTTATACTGCTTTGAGAAATGCATGATTGACATGGAGATGTCTCTTGATATATTAATCCATTGTATATGTACAGGAAGCCACACTTACTGGCAGTAAAATGGCTGTAATATGGATGGGGAAAATATGCTAAATAGAAAGCTACTGTCTGTGAGTGAAATTTAATTATTCTCCAGAAGCCTCAATCCTGGTGGTGTAGAAACCATGCAGTCCCTTCTGGATACAGCTAGAAATTGTAAAGGTGATACTTTTCCCTTCCAATAGTAAAATGATTTTTATCCAACACTTCAGGCTGGATCCATCTCTGTGTATCAATTTCCTTAGTCTTTGGTTTGTTACTGAATATTTATTAGGGAGAAAGGAAAAGGCTTTTGTTTTGAAGAAGCACTCTGTGATTATCTGTCACTGGCCTGTTGTCCCATATAAAAATGTTCAGGAGATAAACTGTTTGGGGGATTTAAGTGCCCTGCTTTTACACTTCAGTCCCAGGAGGATATTTTAAGTATAAGGAAAAAAAATGGAGGTGAAAACCTCTAGACTTCCACTCACTTTATGCCAGAAAATATACTCAAGAACTATCTTCTGTATACATGTAAAGTAATGAAGTTTGTGATTGGTTGCTAAACTCCAAACACCTGTGTTATTAATATTAAGGCTACAGGTCAAATAAAAATCAGGAGCCAGAAGAAGGAGATCATAGATGTACTGATATATTTTATGTTGGCAAGGCATTGGAGGCCTTCAAAGAAGAGCGACAGAATTTGGGAGTCATTAGAATGGCAGTAGGAGATGGCATTGGTATGCTCTTTGCTGGGAAGTGATAAGGAGTCTTTTAAAGCACCTGATGGCATGCAGAAGGAAGAGTGAGAAAGCAGATATCATGCAGCAAGTGTGAGAGCAGTAAGGGAAGAGAGGATGTTGGGTAAAGATAGAAAGGACAGTGTCAGGCCAGAGGAGAAAAATGCCTTGTCCAAGTAGCACCACTTCCAGATGGGCATTTTATCTTTACCATTTACCTTACATTTATTCTTTCTTCAAGCACTAGGAAAATACTTTAACTGCAAATTAACAATACTACGGAAAATACAACTACCCAATACTGATCATATTACACCAGATTTACAGACTGTGATCAGAGAAAGTATTCCCCAGTCAATCTCTTCCCCTGTTACATACGGGCATCTTCCACTACAGTGTTATCTCTGCTCACGCTGAGAGGGAAGATTGGTCACACCTGCTCACCAGAGGGACCAGGTTTCTGGGACATGGATGTAAAGCACTCTCCTATGTGCAAGTCGTGCAACCCAGGTACATAGTATATGACAGAAGAAATAACTCCTGTCTGCTGACAAGACCTACAGCAAAGCTCTGCACCATGCCCTTTACGGAGCATAAGCCATGCCCTCGCTCTTCCACAATCAAAACCAGGCAACCTAATGTGAATTAGACTTGCTGTGTTTGAGGTTTTCTTACAGGCATAACAGATTGTAATAAGTGACATTTGTTGTTAGGGTTGGAGTTTTTCAAAGGACTATATGCAAAAATAAAATACAAAATAGAAGCCTTAGTTACTTGACTGAATATTTTTCTGATAGAGTTGAGATTCCCAGGTTGCCCAGGGAAGCTGTGGATGCCCCATCCCTGGAGGTGTCCAAGGCCAAGCTGGATGAGGCTCTGAGCAACCTGGGCTAGTGGGAGGTGTCCCTGCCCATGGCAGGGGGGTTGGAAGTTGATGATCTTTAAGGTCCTTTCCACCCCTAACCATTCTATGATTCTATGATTTCTCTTTTGTTATTGGGTGAGCTCAGCAGGTTCACCTAAGCACAGCTCATCGGCTTTCTTTTTCTCCTGTCACTGGGCAAGCATATGTCATGATCCACTGAGCACCTCAGAGTCATTCGCCAGCCTCTTCTTAAATCAGTTGTGTAACAGGTTTTCCACTGGTGACACAAACTACATGCTTGTAACTTCACGTTGTTAGGGCTGCCTGCTGCCTAAGAGTCCTGTCCTGGGCCATGTGTAAGTACTCACGCAGGATAGTCCCAGAGCAGTAAGGCTGAAAGAAAAAGGAGCCCTCTGTTACTTCCATAAGAAGAAAGCAGTTCACTCAAGAAGGCATCATTTATACAAGTTGCAGAAATGCCCCAGGGGTGACTGTGAATGGTTACAGAGGGCACTCGGGGACTGACACCCGTGTGCCACCCCAGGCTGTCAGCCACCCTGCCCTCCCCCTGCCCACAGTCTCTGTAGATGCTAGCAGGGCACCAGCCTGAACCAAAACGTGTGGCCCTCAGAAGCCTGTGTCTGGTCAGGAGCATCACTGAATGAGCTGCAGCTCTGGGCTGCCTCATTTCTGGCCAGGCTGGAAATGCAAAGCCATATTTGCAGCTGAAATAGGTAAAAGCTAGTGAAAGGGGTCAACGCAGGGTGGAAAGAGATTTCCTCTGGCTGAATGAGAGGCATGTGTCCTGTCCTGTGACAGGTGAGGGGCTCAGCCCCACGGCTGCTGAAAGACTGAGGTCGGGGTGGTATTTAGGTAGCAGTTCTTCAAAGAGAATGAGGTGTTTGCAGTCTTGTCTGGGGACTAAGCAGAATACCTAACTCTGGTTCGTTCCTAAAACACGGGCTTGAGCAAGTTGCTAGCTGAAGTCTCAAATAAAATGCCATCTTTATTTTCTAAAAGACCTGTGATTGAACTTAGCCCAATTACTGCTGCTGAAGCCATAACACACTGGGGTACAAACCGTTGACGCATTTTATGCTCATTAACTTTTCTGCCTAGGGCATCCTTTCACACAGACAGGATAAATACATTGGGAAATACATACAATAAACTATTCAATTCAATTTCTTTTAAGGGAATAATGTATGTAATATTACTACATAGATTTGATTTTACTGTGTGGATGGATAAACTGTAAAGCCATAGATATTCTCTGTTCTTATAATACAGCTTCTTTGATGTTGCTAAGAAGTCCTAATGTTGCTGACTTCAATACTATAGTAATTACTCATACCATCATACCAATAAACACTGAGCAAGCTTGGTCCTTAAATGCACTCCTCAAAGACATGAAACACGTAATACAATCAGTTGCACAAGATCAAGCAGGTGTTTAGTATGGACTTCAATGGCAGCTTGCATCTCTAGATGCAGTAAGTCTTTGATCTGTATATCAAAGCACAATGGTAATGAGTGTGCTCACTGCACTATACCTAGGTACTTCAGGTACATTATGCTCCCCTGAATGTTGAAGTGATTAAACAGAACTTCACCAATACTACTAATTAGCCAATTGCTGTCTCTGAGTCTCAGCATTTAACTCTTTATTTTTTATTAGTTCGAGAGCATCACCAACTCTGCTCCCAAACACTGTAAGGTCTGTTCATGGTCCATCCTGAGAGACTAATGGTTAGACATGCTGCTCAGACATGGGGTCAAAAAATTAGATAATCTCTTGTTGCTCCATAATGATCTAGTTAGCATGAGCAAGGACCACTAACAAGTCTGTGGATGTTTAATGATGGTGATCAAGCTGGTCAGTGGAGCTACTAAGAGCTGCCTTGTCTTTCGGTGGCTCTCAGTTCCATGGCTTAACCACATCTGTATGGCTTAGTGCACTGTGCCTTCTGTAGAGGTTGCAAAAGGCTTTAGAGAGCAAACAAAATAGGGAGAAAACATGAGATAACACTGTCAATGTTTTTGAAAATAAAATCTGTATTCTTTCCTCACTGCAATTCTATCTCTTATTCCAGTGGAAAGTTAATTTTACACATTGTGAACAAGCTTACTTACCCAAAAGATGGTTTGGTAAAGTTAAGTAGTCCTAAATTCCTCAGAAGCCTTGAGAATTTGCCTGAAAAACAAAACCTTGTTTTTTCAAGGAGGCTTGTTGAGGAGGATATGCATAAAAAGTGTTATTGAAAAGACTTTCCTGTGGCAGCACTAACTAGTTTGACTTGAAACAGCAATCAAACTGGTGTAGCATTCTTGACTTTAAGCTGAGACTGATCTTGTGTCCTGTGAGTCCTTCACTTACCCTGCACCACCAAACTTGTTGCTACACTAATTTACCATTCTGCAATTCCGTTCACACCAAAAATAAGGAGGATTTCTTCAATATTAATAGTCTTAATTTCTTCAGTATTATTCTTTACTTCTTCAATATTAATATTTGCTCATTGGTTTTTAAGTTCAGAATGATTGTTCTGATTCAACATTTTCTTTCTGATACTTTTTCCTCCTTAACAGAATAAACATTTCAATGTTGCATATTCATCAGAAAGTGTTAGTATGTCTCTACCACTGTTTCTTTGTATCTGAAGTTTTACTTTTGAGTTCCTTAGCCTTTCTACCTGAAACACAAGTGACACAATTCCCTATCATTGAAAATTCCCTGAGTGTTAGCAATTCTCAAGGCAGCAGTACCTGAAATGTGAGCCTCAGGATCTTTAACATGAAAAGAGAGTATGAGATGCTTCCCACGTACTGTTTTATGAAACTAACTCGCTCTTTTAATTTATGTGCTAATAAAGGCTATTTCTATAAGATGAAGGATATGCTGTAAGAGGTGAATATTTCTAGAGTTACAGTGTTGTCCTCTGAATTTCAAAAGATTTTGAAATAAGAGGTTTTCTGCCTCCTGGATTTGAAACCTATACTTGGTGAAACTTGTTGACATACAAAAATCAGCAAAAAAACAATTTGCTAGTGAACACATAATAAGTGTCAGCTATTTCCAAAGGGTACAAAATTAATTGCAGAGGGCCTCTACTGAAGATCCTTAGCTCTGAAACAGAGTAAAAATGAAACTTTTTTTTCGACTACTTCCCTCCACTTCCAAATGCAGAACTCTGCACACCGCATGCATTCTGTACAGAGATCTTCTACTGGAAGTCAGCAAGAGACGATAAATTCACTAGACAAATAGCTGAGGCTCCATCCAAAGAATAATGGGTGCATTGCTTCTAGAAGTATGTGTCTTATCAATGTGATTCTTATGTGTTCATACTTACAATACTCAAAACAGGGTATTTGGAATATAGTGCTACTAAGCAAAAACTTTTAACATTAACTTTGTAAAGCCTAAATCTGTTGAACGTAATACTGTAAGCTTGATTTCAGAAAAGCATTTGAGGTAATTAATTTTCAGAACAGAAATTTAGTCAGGCAAGGCTTAATAATGACAGCAAAAAAAAAAAAAAAAAGCAAAAAAAAAACCAGAAAGATGCAAACACAAAGTAGTTATTCTCGTGCTATGGAAGTTTTTTTCAAAATTTTAAAGTGAGGAAACAAAGGTTCTTGACATTTTTTGAGTAATTAGGAGGTTAACAGAGGAATTTAACAACCATGGTCAAAGACGGAGTAATTTTTTAAAGATTTGTCAGAAAAAAAGGTGTAGCTTCTTGCAAGACACTGTCCAGAAAAGATGTTTCTTTCTAGAAGGAAATCATCAAAATTTAGAAGTAGACAACGTGTTTCTGAGGAACGGTTCAGATACCTGCGCTATAAATACAGAAAGGTATCCAAGTACTAAGTTCCTCAAAAAAGACAAAGTGTCATCATTCTGACTGTCTACAGAATTAGGGCAGAAGTAGCAGGTTACAAACACATTTCTCAGATAAAATCTTAGATCACTTCAAAATCTCCCACAGTCTTCATTGAGACTACAATTTCACATTGGCATGGTAGTATTTTATAGAGAAATTCCCCAAACCTTATTTACAGTCAGTTTTCTTTTTAAGGATATGTCACTGACAATTAGCTCAAGGACCCTCCAAAATTTCGACTTATTTATTTCTATTGCAATGAGGAATACATTGCACAGAGCTCTCTATAGCTCATGCAGGATAATACAATCCCTGCTGTAAGATAATTAGAAAAGTGACTATATATATTTTATTTTTAAGGGTATGCTAGCACTTTTGAAAAAATGAAAAAATGGGGTGCATTTTAGTCAATGGATAGTTAAACCATGAATATAAAAAGATAACATTTCTATAAGATGGATTTCTGTGTAGTCAGCCTCTCATTTCTTTGCTTTCTAGTCAGACTTCTAATGATCTAACTGGTACGCCCATAAATTATATATAAGATTAAATGTGCTATATATTGTAAAAGAGATGTTTTATTGTTTGATCTGACAGCTGAAAACAAATCTCAGCTTCATAAAACTCACTTTGAAATTGATTTACTGAGCTCATTTTAAAAGTTGCATGAAAAATATCTGCTTATCATCTGGATAGTGTAGCTCTAATAATAGCATATTCAAGTGTGACACATCCAATATTCAAGTCCAATAAAACAAAGAAACTGGAAAAAAATACAGAGGAAAGCACTGCAGGAAGTGAGCTTAACACTTTAACTCCCCAGTTTGTACTCAAAATCTTGCAAAGAAACCACCAACCCATTAAATCATTATTCATCAATGACTTGGATGAGGGAG
>NW_010145351.1:0-9879 GCF_000699245.1 Pterocles gutturalis | reverse complement strand
CCTATCCCAGCTGGACCCAGGACATGCATTCACGTTACATGCATGTTCAGTATCTAATGACAATTTGTATATGGACATTTTGTTTGCAGGGTTTTCTTGGTTCCCCCCCCCTTTTTTCTGCTTTCAACTCTTTTGATTCTACCGGTTCCCTTTTTAGCAGCCAACAGGTATATTATAATTAAATTACACTTCCAAATTTATCACTTAATATATAGACATTTGGCCTACGAAGCTGAATAAAATATATTTTCATAAAAGTATTCAAGTGTTTTCATTACGAGTTGCTGACTAGGGTAAAACAATGTAATATGTGGCATTTACAGATCTAGCCTCATTTCAGAAAAGATCCAGTCTGCTTTAATTAATCTTCTTCCCTTTTGTGTCCTCTCTCTTTTGTTCCCATGTTTGTATGTGTGATATACATGATATGAAAAAATTCTGAGTATATGAAGTATCTCAGTTTTTCTGAATGAGTAATTTTATTACCTGACAAAATATCATCCCTTTTGGTTTGGAGTACAGCAGCTCTTCAATAAAGCAAAGTTACACAACAATTCTTGGAATATAAAAAATATAAGGAAGACAGCTTCTCATGAAGACCAGTACCTTTTTTTTTGTACCCTGGTTAAGATTTGTTCCTCTTAGTTTGTCAGGTCAAGAAGCTATACATTTAAACTAATCAAAATATCTAAGTCAAAGTGGTTGACGTAACTGTTAAATCTGTGACAGGAGATTTTCCACATCAAAATAGTGTTATAGCAGTCACACAGTCTTAGAGAAAACAAGATGAGTGGCCCACCTGTACTGTTAAAGACTATAATCCTTTCAAAATGAAAGATACAATCTTGGAAACAAGACTGATCTTTTAAGATAAAATGTCTTGGAGTAGGAAAATGGAATCACTTTGCATCATTAGTTTCTTAAAGGCTTTGCTCCAGAAATAAATCTTGTGGTTTTTGTAGCAGCATTATAAACAGTTTCAAATGTTCCAATAGTATACACAATCCATTTCTTCCCTTTCTATTACTTCCTGTGTATAGTGCTAGCAGTGAATATCAGGTTTATAACAAGATGTTATAAACACCCACAAAAAGTGAGCTAAGAGATGTACACTCTCTGCTCTAGGATAGTATGCTGTTACAGTCACGGATCCTGGTACATACACGCTGGCAGGGCACCAGGTTTTTTCTTGGTTTTGGATTCATTTTTTAACCCCAGAGTGAAAGGAAAGTCCTTTTGTCATCTAGAAAAAAGGCAGTGGATGAAAACTAGAAGTGCATAAAAGTACTTTCAAAGATGCTGATCACAAAACTGCATTTCCTTTTTTCTTCCTACGAAACTATTCATGGGATTCGCAAGGCAAGAAATGAGATTCCCATAGCCCTGAGCAGCCCTATAGGCTGTAGAGGAGGCAGACGTGTATTGCCTTCAGCCCTGGGCAAAGTTGTCCAAGTCTGGTGTTGCCTGTCTAAATAATTTAAAGACCAAATGGAGAGGAATACTGTCAGTGACAGCTATTTTTTAATTAAAAATACATCTCATAAACTCTGATTTGTTTGACAAATTTAGCTAGTGCACATGGTTAGGTGGTGAAAGACCTAAATTTCTGTCAGGCAGTTGACCCTATCACAAAAAGCTTTCAGTTCATTAGATTAGCACTCAAAAATATCAGTAAAAAAAACTTTCTGAGTTTGAAGGAGCTGACAGATCCCAAACACTTACTGTTAATGGGAAAGCGTTATCAATAGGGATTGTTCCTGTCAGGTTCTTAAGGGATTAGCACCAGATCCAACTACTCACTCTTCTGAAATATATCTACAACCACTGTCTTAGAATTTGCCTATGGCAGAAAGCTTGTCAGAATGGCCAGTAGAGAAGACAAGAGAGTCAGACAAAGCTATCTGTATCACCCTAGATTCATTACCACAGTGCTTTAATACCACCATCAGGTATCTAAGGATAAGCAATGCAGGTCATGGGGTACCCTGGAACTGTGGTTTACAGAAAGATTTAGGAATCAGCATAGATTGACATGAGCTCAGCAAAACAAGGTGTATTGCATTTAAACAAGGTGGTAATGATGTGGCATGGAGCTGAATGTGACACTTCTGCTTGATGTTACTTTGAATAAAATGCTAGACCAACTTCCAGCACTGATTTTTTTAAGATGTTGAAAAAGTGGTGACAATATAGAAAAATTGAGAAATTATTCCATTGTTGAGGAAACCAACAACGAAAAACCTCGGTATGGTTTGCTTGTTGGAATAACAGCTGCAAGAAGCTTCTATTAAAGTGTGTCTGGACTTCCAGAGGCAAAAATTAGGATCATTTAAAGGTTCCTAATCAGTGAGGCCAGAGCAACAGCCAGAGAAATCCAGAATAGTAATGTAACACTTTTTTAAATAAGAATGGAAATTAAATATACTAGGACATTTAAAAAGCAGATAAATACATGCTGAGTTCTTTATCTTTTTCACAGCTTCATTTTAATGCTTAAAAAAAAAGGGTAATGCAATATAGGAACAATGGGTGAAATTATTTTTCCTGTAATACTGCAACTAGCTGGTAACAGCAGCCTGTTAAAGATTTACTCATGACATAATTGTGATATCAACTAAAGCAACAGTGATCTAGGTTGGATACTAGCAAAAAGTAGCTAATGGGATCGTGATGTGCATTGGGAGATCACAGGATGCCTTGCACTGAGATGTTTCAGGATCAGGGCAGGTGCTCTAAGTGTTCATCTTTCCTTCTGGACACTCAGCATGAGTACTTGAGAGCCCTTCCACTGTGTATTTCAAATGAATGAATGCCTGTATTCACCCGTGATGAGGTGAAGCATTTGTTTCTCATTAAACAGAATTTAGCTTAGCTTGCCTGGCAGTTTGTAGACTTAACTTGCATTGCTCTCTTCCTCTGACAGGTTTATTCCTGAGGCTTGGTCCACCTGTAGCGTCACCTGTGGAGTGGGCAGACAGGTGCGGCTTGTGAAGTGTCAAGTGCTCCTCTCTTTCTCTCAGTCTGTGGCTGACTTGCCGATTGATGAATGTGAAGGTCCCAAACCTGTGTCTCAGAGAGCCTGTTACAGTGGCCCCTGCAGTGGCGAGGCAACTGAATATACCCCAGAGGAAACTGAGCTGCTGTATGGCAGCTTGCAGGAGTTTGATGAGCTCTATGACTGGGAATACGAGGGCTTTACGGAGTGTTCAGAATCCTGTGGAGGAGGTAAGAACAAAATGTTTCTGAGATGGATTTGCTTTACCTCTTCAAGTGTGTGCTTTGCAGTTAACACCCACAGACGTGCTGCTTTGCTACAGCTATTTAGAATCATAGAATCATTTGGGTTGGAAAAAGACCTTTAAGATCATCAAGTCAAACCACATTTGAAAAGACATGGATGAAAACTGGGAAAAAAAAACACATGCACAACATATTTAAGGCAGGACTTACAGGCTCCATGCTCAGGCTGTCACCAAGAGTGATCAGTGTGTCACATATTTCTGTTTCTTTGTTTCAGCGGATCACTCAGAAGGCGCTCATGCAAAAAAAAGCTGAATGTTGAAGTGGTCTGGTGATACAGGCTAAGAATCATGCCATTTTTAGGTTTTCTCTCTTGATTTGTACTATGCAAGTATAAACATGTGGAAGTAAATTGTCCTCCCATAGCAGATGAATTAAATTATTAATATTCTAAGGGCTCAGCTGGTTCCCTAACTCATATCACTAAATGGCATTAGCTCAGATCCTAGTGCAAAAGAAGCACTAATGGTATGATCAACTGAACATAGCACGCTTGGCACTTGAAGTTTCTCAAAGTTAATCAGGGTTCCAGGTTCCACATGTTATACTTCATGCACAGTTCTCTGATACCCTTTTTTTCCCATCATTTTGTGTAGCTAGTTCTGAGAAATGTTTCCACTCCAGTGTTTTTAAAATTAAACCTAGACTTCTCCAGCTCTTGTCTTTTCACATTACAAGTTTCAGGTTATTTTAAAAAGGATTACTATAGATACATACAGAATAGATACTGTAAACTGGAAACCACTCAGCACTCTATAAATGGTTAATAGTGTGATCTGTATGGATTCACCACTAATCCGTTACAAACTTTAAAAAAACACAGCTGGTAAAAAATAATGCAAAGGTTTTTGATGCGTAGTTTTATCTTGCTGATGGTAGTCAGTGTTTAGAGCAGTTCACAAAGTTGTCAGACCATTGCCACTATTGCTTTGTTTCCTACATAAAAAAATATGACAGTCTTGTATGCTAGGTGTTGATGAACACTGACTTTACACGAGTATCTGTCATATATGGAGAATACCAGTGAACAGTAACAATTTGTCACACACTGTGAATACTGAAACCTGAATAGCTTCTAGGAGTATCCTCTTGAAATGAAGTAATTTCTTTGAATATAGTGACTATGTGTGTATTTTTCAAATATAACTCACAGACACTGATACGATAGAGACATTTTACTTTATAAATTTAATCTCTTTCAGTTGTCAGCAAAAATTGTTAGCCAAGGTTTCTTTTCGTCTGGCGTCAACTTGAAATCTTCCAGATTAGCAGATGCTAAGTCAGATATTTTTGTAGCAATAGGTGCAAGACCGGTCAAACTAATTTTATTGTTTTTGGAGTCTCATGAGAAGAAATTGGATAGATGCAGAAGTAACCTTTCACCTCCCAGAAGTAGCAACCAGAAGGAATTAGTTAGTCATTTAGTCTGCTGTTAGTGTCTGCATTTCCCAGAGCTGTCATCAAATATCATGTAACAATTATTCTATTCTGGTAGATATAAACACAGAAAATCTCATTTGATGGCATTTTGAAAGTGAACTTAAACTGCCTAGATTCACATTCCACTCTTTCTCCCTTTTATATTGTGATTTCCTATGGAGAACTGTTTTCTTTTTTTCAGTGAAGGCATTTTAAAGCAGACAGCTTTTTATTCTGGTAATATTGTGCAGTAAATAATGCTTAGAGTTCAGTTACTTGGCAAATAAACTTCCTGAAGTCCATAAACTTTTTTTTATTATCTCTGTACCATGGAACTTCTGACAGGTAATCAAAGGTCTTTATATTCAGTAAACGTTCGATGATCCATCTGTTGATTTAAAGCTTATAACCATTTGCCACATTGACCTATCAAAAACAGAGGGACAGATGTTATCAGTATGCTGAGACCCACTAAGGGCAAGATCAAGGAAAAGCTGAGGAAAGTTATTCTGGGCACATTTGTTTGCTGCTGGAGCAAGACAGGTTTTTTTTTTGTTTGTTTGTTTGTTTGTTTTTTTGTCACTGACACAAGTTATTAGAGCCAGAAATTTCTGCCGGTACACAGTTTAGCAACCACAGACTGGTTACATTCAGGCAGGAGCCTTTTTGTTCAATACCCATGCTGTCAGGCAAGATTACTGGTCCTACCAGTACCTTTAAAAGGTAAAAAGTTGTAAGAATCTCTTAAGGGAAATTATAATGGGCAGAGTAGAATGCTGGTAGGATAGACTAAAATTATTGGAAAGACAATCAGAGATGGCTTAGGTGACAGGACTAAGTGTGGGAAATTAACTCAGTTGGAGGTTTGGGGCAGGTTGAATACTGAAAAGTGAAGAGCAGTGGTGTCAGAGCTTGGCTATGTGAATTTCATAAAACAAAATGATCAGTCTGAGAAAAGGATAAAAGGCTGAATTCAAGACCTCACAGTCAATTACTTTTGGATAGTGAGAACTGAAACAGACAACACCAAAGTGTTAAGGTAATTGATACCAAGAGGTCATTAGTGATACACTTCAGACAGGAGAAATTGAAGTTGTGGAAGTAAACTCAGCTTACAAAATTTTGATCTGAAAAGAAAAACATCCAGCATATAGAGATGGTGAGTGAACTGTGTCACTAGCAAGCGGAATTATGTCACCAGCATGTGGCAGGACTCGGTGGTTTCATTCCACAGAGTAAAGAAGAATACTTGCCTGGTTTCCATAACTCTGGATTAGCAGTCCTTCTCTCCTGGCTTCGTCAGATTTTTCTTGCTGTCAGGTCTGCAACTGATCAATGAAAAGTAGAGACCAGTAACTTGGGCACAGTGCCATTTCCCATGAGGTAGAGAACCACCCCTGTTCTGCAGCCAGGAGCAATCTGTCCTGGACCTTCCATATAACTGTGTTTGCTGTACACAATATGATAACACAGTGAACATAAAAATGATTGAGCTGGAAAGACACTCAGCATGACAGGTTAGGGAACATACCATTTATGTATAGAAATTTAGTTGGTTTCCTTTCCTAGAAATGAATCACTGCCATTTGTTTTATTCTTTCATTAGGATATCCTTTTTGCAATTTTTTGAAATCTTCTGGAAGATTACTTGAATAGCAAAACAGCTTGAAAATATGGGGCCACCTTGTAAAGAGGGAAACCCACAGTGATGTTGGCTGACTTCAGGGACTTTGGTAGTTTCTATTTTGATGTCCGTGTCCAAAAATGTCGAAATTCTTACTTCTCTTAAGTGCCTTGAGAACAATGGAGAAACTCCCTATCTTTGAGTCATGGGCATTCCCTGAATAGGCATGCACACATAGAAGCCAATAAATTGCTCAACATGCCAATTTGCTGTGGGCCTTTCCTCAGCCTGTGCTGAGAATAAGGGGAATTAATTTGTGAATAATTTCAAGAGTACAGGAACTATGATGAGTTACAGCACATTCGTCATCTTGAATAATATGATATCATTGTTTGTCTAATAACATGTGGTCTGGCATTAGAAACATAAAAAGGTATTGTCAGTTTTGTTACACTGCTCTTAGAGCTGTTCAAGCTCTTCCAACACTTAAAAAAACCAAGCAAACAAACAAACAAAAACTTCAGTGTCTTCAAAAGATTGTGAGATATTTTTGAAAACTAATCGTTGATTTTGAGAAGATGATGCAAGTGCTATGAGTTCAGCTAATCTTTTCTGAACTCGAGAATCTAAAAAGCATAATTCCACTTTGTTTGAACCACTGTGGGTTAGATTTTTAGGAAGTTCAGGCAAATTATTGCCCTCAGACCTCCTAGGGAAGAAGTATATCCTCTCTCACTAAGTACTCTTTTTCCCATGGCTTGTAATGTTGCAATCTCTGTTTTTTGAGCTTTCTAACCTTGTGATCCAAAAACACTGTACTATTCGTACCTTATTCATAGGAGAAGTGAGACAGAGTAACTGGTATGACAAAGAGTACATAAGGAATTTGGTACCACTGAGGATTTCCTGAGTTAAAACATAATCGTCAAATCTTCCAATTTCTCTGTTAGTCCCAACAGCTACCCTTGTTATGTCCCAGCTCTAAGATACACCCATCTTCAGTTTAGGTGCAGGTCTGTAGATTTAGAATAACTGGGAGCAGCTGAGTTGTCCAACCTTGTTTTGCTTTACTCTTGCATGTATAGCAATCATACTGTTGATTAAAATATAGCATGCCAAAGTCAAGGCCATCTTCACACCTTAGCCTGCTTGACTGACAAAAAAAACAGCCTCATTGCAGTCATAGTGAAAGGATGAGTCGCTAGAAAGCACTGGACAGTTTTCTGTCCAGGGAAGGCAAGTGGTGAATGAGCCTATGGACTTTTCACTGCCATCAAGACACCTAGTGAGACTGAAAGCAAGGGCAAGTAAAAGCCCAGCATCCCATGTGGCGATTTGATTAGGCCATCTCCCAGCTGGCTGGGGAACAGGATACAAAAGGTGCAGTAAGCAGTATATGACTGTGTCTGGAAGATTGCAAGAGTTACAGATGACAGCTTTTCCCAATAGAAGGGAGAAAAGGAAGTGTGATTTTTTTCCCTACTCAGTCAGGTACATTGTGCCAAGAAACATCCCCCTTTGGTAGGCATTCATACCGTACTCCTCAAAGACCGTCAGGCAGAGCACTTGGATGTGGACAGCAAACACCACTCAGCCATGCAGGAAGCAACATCTTCCCTCTCTGCAGCCAGGGTGGCAGCCCATGGGCTGGCATCCCGGGGATGAGGCTGTGCTTCTCCACACACAGCAGCCCCAGCGCAGCCCTGCTGGACCTGCTGCGCCTGTCTCTGCCCTCAGCTGTCCCTCTGGGTACAGAGAGCTGACTGTGACCATGTGTTGTTCTGTGCAGGTGTCCAGGAGGCTGTGGTGACCTGCCTGAACAAACAAACCAGGGAGACTGCAGATGAGACTCTGTGTGTAACCAGCCGCCGTCCTCCACAGCTGCTGAAAGCCTGTAGCCTGGACCCCTGCCCCCCAAGGTAGGCTTCTTCTGTCTTATCACCAGGCATACATTTCTTTCCAGATTTACGAGAGATGTGATCACTGGTGAAGCTGAGAAACTGATCTTCAAGTTCCCTGTGAATCTGAGATGTTCAGGGCCAGGAATGCTCGAGTCTGGGCATTACTGAAATGATTCCTGAAGCACGCAAGTAAAACATGCAGATGAGAGCCTGAGATGGCTCCCCAGGTTGCAGTACCACAGACTCAGCTGTTTGGGCTCAGCAGGTCTGTGTCACTCTCCCTGGGACTCCTTTTAACTGATGTAAAGTGAGCAGAGGTGATGTGAGTGAGTAAAACTCTGCTGCTGCAGAAGGTAGCAGGTTGGCACAACTGGGTTGGTGTTGGTATCACAGGTGATGATACCCAAGCCAGTGCTCTCCGGTCTTGTCCAGACATTATACAATGGATTTGACCAGGAAGTGCAAAGCAGTGGTAAAGCCAAAGGGCAAACTTCAGACTGCTTATGTATTCAAGTCCTGCAGGCAGACAGTTTATGGATTAGCTTAACTTTACCCAGAGTTGTGTCAAGTTTACAGAGACTTCTCCAACCTCCCCTTTCACAAAAGGTTTTGCAGAACCTGTTCCTCCCTGGCTTCTGGAAGCTTCCACAATCCTGACCCTAAAAACAGCAGATCTTTGTCTGTACCCTCTACAACAGAAAATAGCTGTCATGAGGTTCCCATGGTTTATTTAAATAGACCTGGGCCTGTCAAGTCTTCAAGATATACTGTATACATATTGTTTTAATTGCCAGCTGTACACGGGCATTTACTCTCTTCTTGTAGTGCAGCCAATTTGAAATACACTGATTTATAACTTTGGACTGTTTAAAACACTCAGTGCTGTCCAGGTGGTAGATATTCCTTAGAGTGTGTATTGGTAGGTGTATGTGTGCTTTATATGACAGCAGAGGTATATCATTACAAATATTAGCAGATTTTAGGTACCCAGAGAAAGTTCACATTAAAAATCAAATATGGCATCAAATATGAGCAGCAACCAAGAATGATAAGGACAGAAATAACAGTATGATTGGATGATTGGGATTCTGAGTCTGTGACAAGCAGGGCCAAATGGCAAGCAAACCACACTGCCCAAGTTGCAGAAGGCAAAGGCAGTGACTGGGAGAAGGAAGAACCACCAGCTGTAGGAGGAGATCAGGTTGGAGACCATCTAAGGAACCTGAAGATGCACAAGTCCATGGGACCTGAGGAGATACATCCGCAGGTCCTGAGGGAACTGTAAGATGAAGTTGCTCAGCCATTGACCATCATATTTCAGAAGTCGTGGCACTCCGGTTACATTCCCACAGACTGGAAAAGGGGAAACATAACCCCCATTTTTAAAAAGGGAAATAAAGAAGACTCAGGAAACTACAGGCTGGTCAGTCTATCCTCTGTGCCTGGAAAAATCATGGAGCAAATGCTCCTGGAAACTGTGCTAAGGCACATGGATAACAAGCAGGTGATTGGTGACAACCAACACGGCTTTACCAAGGGAAAATCGTGCCTGACAAATTTGGTGGCCTTCTACAACAGGGCCACAGTGCTGATGGATAGAGGAACAGCAACTGACATCATCGACCTGGACTTGTG
>NW_010145350.1:0-4380 GCF_000699245.1 Pterocles gutturalis | reverse complement strand
CTGGCTGCGGGAGGGGGAACGGCCCGGCCCGGGGGGAAGTGGCAGCGCTGAGGCCTCTGCCCCGAACCGCCGCCCCTCGGGATAAAACTACGGGACCGGCAGAGACTGGGGAGTAGTTCTTTGTGAGGAGAAAACCACGTTAACCCAGAGAGCACAACTTCTGAGATTAAATAAAGCCATCAAACTAAGTGTTACAAAGTTTAGCACATATAAATTACGTGACAATCCCCAGTCACAAACCTTCCCTTTATGATTAGGTTTTCTCCAAAACCTTTTTCCCTGATTAAGTTTAGCAGATGGTAAAAATGTCAAAACCAAGTCAAAATCGGTCTCTTATTCAACTCTCTATAAAATTTTAATGACTGTGCTCCTGTTAACTAAATTTTTGAAACAGAAAAATAGCCAAGTACTACATAATGCTCTTTTTAAACAATAAATAAGCATTTTTTTAAACAAGAATTAAATATAAACTTTACACATCCAAAATACAATATACAACCTATTTCAAAAAGGACTCCTCGATGACAGAAACGCAGTGAAACCATAGCATGAACGGCACGTAAGTTTTCCTATACAAACGGTAATGCTGCTCATGGCAGATTTTTCTTCAAGTTCCACGGCTGGCTTAGCGACTTTCCTATTTCGAGTAGGACATCTGGCTCCATCATCCGACTAGATGGTCAGAGGACAGAGTTTGGTGGAATCAAACAATCAAGATTCGTTGGTGTTAGCAAATTAGTTACCTTTTTCAAGACTGGCAAGTGGAATCTTCCAAAGATAGCGCTGAACTAATTTTATCTTTTCCGAAAGGCTGATGTGATAAGGCTGTAGTAAGACTTAACCCATATTTTATCCAACTGAAAACATTTTGTATCATCTGTCACCTTCAAAAAGAACACGTTGCATGGACCATCTCATTAAGACCACAACAGCAGAAGTTAACAATATATACAAATGTAGTTTTATCAGTTTTCTATAATGCAGAAAACAAAAGAGACTTCCATAAAAAGGATTTCTTTGTTCTCAAACTTCACTTAGAAACTCAGCTTAACATACAGTTGTTCTGTAGCTTTAGTAAGGTTCACTAACAAAGGACTTTGCTGTACGCCGTAAATGAACCCAAGCGTTCAACAGTTCTGTTGCCATTGTTCATGTGGTGTTTAGTTGACTTTGTCTTTCAGTTTCAGCTTTTTTCTCTTGCCGGTGGCTCACTGCAGCCCAGAAGGTTATTTTTTTCAGCACCTGTTGCAGAAGTTTCGATGGCAAGCACGGTATTTGATTCTTTAAGAGAGTTGCATTTTTACCAATACAGTCAAGACACAACCTGAGGAAGGGGAAAAAAAAAAAGAAAGAAAGATTTAAGTAAATAGTCTATAACCTAAAGACAAAAAAAGTGACATCTAATAAAAGCTTGTGATGTTCATTACATACATTGTTCTTGCACGTGCAGAAGAGCGCATTATACAACACCAGTGTTTAAACTGCTACGGATTGCCGTACGTTGCATGTTTCAAATATTTACTGTGAAGGTAATTTTACATTTTACCTGCCTTTGTAGGAGTACGTGGTTAAAACCCATGTGTAAAAGCGCAGTGCCAGAAGAATTTACACTAGATTTCTGTTTGCCAATACCCTCAACTCACCTGAGAAGTGAGTAAGGTTGAGTCTGAAATATCAACAAGTCACTGCAGTGACCCTAATCAAGAGAGAAAAAGAACCATTAAAATGACAAACATCTCAGAAATGCTGCTGGTTTCTAAATTAATGTAACATTTATTACCACATGCACAATTTAAAATTGAGAATACCTAAATAATTATTCATAAATAATCTGAATAACAAATTTCTTTTTGTGAGTCTAACAAGGGCAGGAAAAACCCCTCCTGAATTACTTTCCAAGAACACCCAAGGTCACATCTCACAACATATGCACGAACCCAATAATATCACCCATTGTATTAACTTTATTTTATATCTATTTTAATTATTATAGTGCTAGGATTTAATTATTCAGTTTACTGACTGTGTCCATGAAATGCAAGTCATCCTTGCTTCCACCAAAAACCATTACTTCTCCTTCTTTTCCAAGGCAGGCTGTATGCCACAATCTAGAAATAAAATTATAAATAGCACCAGTGATAGAGAAACAACAAGCAGTTGTGTTATCAGCAAAACAAATCTAAAAATGACATGTTTTTAAGGGTTTCAGAGAAGCAGTAAGTTTACTTGCATGTTAACCTCTTCACCTCACATAGACTCTCCTCCATTCTTCATATTCCAAGTTTATTTTCAAAAGACTGTAAGGATGCAAGTTCCTTATAACTAAAATGGAAAGGTCACTTTTCTAATCCTGTGATTCCACTACTTATGCACAGAGCCTTGAAGCCTTACTGGCCTCACTACCTAACCAGAATTTTGCAAATTTTAAATAATGTATTTTACAAGTTTCTCTGTGAGCTGCAGAAACAACAAAGCCTGTTCTTTATCAGCCTGCGTCTCACTGCAGACCTTCCGTTCTTATGGAAGAATGGAGAATAAGCACTGAGTGTTCACCGGAGCGAAATGATTACAAGAGTCTCTTTTCTGTCTGGCCACTTATTTGCACAGAGTATGTCAGGACTTAGTACCTCTGAGTTTCCCAATTTTTTCTCAAATATTACTGGAATGGGTCAATTGATTCATAGTGTACGTGTGAAGGAGAAGGCGGCCATGCATGCACAGAGCACTGTGATGTAACCTTTACTTCTTAGAAAACCAAGACAAAGACATTACTTCAAAAGTCTTCAGAGGTAAAAAAATAATACCTTAAAATACGGTATTACTCATTTTTTTAACAATATAAAAGGAAAGAGCAATGTGACTATCCATCTCATGAGAATTTTGCTGAATCATTACATTTCATACAAATATATTTTTGTCATTTGATTATTCCATACTCCAGTTATACGTACTTTGTCTTATTTACCACTACTTCAACAAATCAATACAGTGGAAAATTTTCAGAAAACAAAATAACTAGACAAACCAAGCTTTTGCCAAGAACAGTGTTTCTTTTCCTTGGGTTTATTTTTTTAAAGTTTTCCACTTTTTCTTTAATTTATAACCACAATTCTAATGGCTTTAAGATTGTGGGGTTTTCAGTACTCTTATCCCTGAACACTAGGATGAGAGCTTCGGAACGCAAGTTACCCTGTTTCAGTTTTACGCCTCCCCCAAAGATTCCTGGGGATCATTTTCTGTGTGTCAATTACTTGCATCACGCCCACAAGTAAGTTTTGTGTCGTGCTTACAAAAGCACATGGTATTAAAAACAAAACCAAAACAAAACCTGACTTGTATAGTCTTGCTTTAATAGAGATTCTGCTACATCAGCAGCCACACCTTGCTAGATTCGCTTTTTATTATTAGCAGATCAAAATCTGTTTTTACTGCTGTATCACCACTGAAGTATCACAAGATGATTATCACCACAGAGCTCTGGCCCTTTAAATCTAATTAACCAAAATAATATGCACCACTACAACTTTCATGCAAAAGTAAACGTTCTCAATTTCTTACTCCATTCATACCAGTAATTATTCACTGTTCTCCTTAGGCTAAACTGTATCCCACCTTTTCTCTTCCTCATACCTGTAGATAGCTCTGTCTCTGCCTTATCTGCATTACGCAAACTCTGGCCTGGACTTCATCACCGCAGAACACTGGGAAGCCTTTCCTGCCTTCACTGTTGACATCCTAGCCCGCAACCTGATGCTTTTTCTACAGACTGACAAGAGTTTATGTCCTCTCACAGCTGCTCTAACTTATCACCTAAACATTCTAATAAAGCACGTTATTTAAATTACACAGATGCTGAAGTGATGTAACCTTTTTACACAGCTCTTCTAACTAGAATAACAGAATTACATTGCAATGAAAACACTGGGAATCTATAAATTAAACATACAGTTTGTTCTGTATTTTAACCCGGCATGCAAAATGTTAGCAGAAGTATAACTAATGGACAGAAAGAAGAAAAAATAATTTCTACCAATACAGAATCACAGATCTATAACCTGGAAGACAATTTTTTAGAAATTACTAAAAATTAAGGTGGAAGGAAATTACAAGGAGGGAATCACTTTTGCAGAAGCATCCGGAAAATACACCAATGCACGTGTGCTATACAACCTACTATTATAAAATAACAGAAATATAAAGAAGAAGTATACATTTATTATTGCCAGTGCATTTTAAGTCCTGCTGTAAAGTCATATGAGCAATAGAACTGATTTAAACCTTTTTCAGCTGCAGAGATTCTGCAGTAATCCTGGGTAAGTACAGGGATACAATTATGGTACAAGTACTTCACTCTCAAACTCACAGAATCACAGAATCACA
>NW_010145349.1:0-5641 GCF_000699245.1 Pterocles gutturalis | reverse complement strand
GGACCTGTTGGAGCGAGTCCAGAGGATGGCCCACAAAGATGATCAGATGGCTGGAGCACTGCCCATATAAGGACAGGCTGAGAGGGGTGGGGTTGTTCAGCCTGGAGAAGAGAAGGCTCCGAGGAGACCTGGGAAGGCCTACAGGAGAGATGGGGAGGCACTCTTGATAAGGAAGTGTAGTGACAGGATGAGGGGTAACTGTTTTAAGCTGAAAAAGGGTAGATTTAAGTTAGATGTTAGAAAGAAATTTTTTCCTGTGAGGGTGGTGAGGCACTGGATCAGGTTGCCCAGGGAAGCTGTGGATGCCCCATCCCTGGAGGTGTTCAAGGCCAGGCTGGATGAGGCTTTGACCTTTGAACCTGGTCTAGTGGAGGGTGTCCCTGCCCGTGGGAGGGGGGTTGGAACTTGATGATCTTTAAGGTCCTTTTCAACCCAAACCATTCTATGGTTCTATTAAAATATTTGCATATATGTGTTAATATTTGTATACGTGTATATATATACATATACATACATAGGAAATAATCAGTGGACTATTCCTGTAAAGGCAGGGTTGAAGAATGTGATTCCTGAAATACTGGCCTGTGGGTGACAATATAAGTAACTTCACAGTGTGATTTTGAAATGAGTGAAGGTAAAGGTTTGGAAAAATGCTGGAGATTACAACTAGCACTATATTTTTTTAAACCAATATTAGAAGGGAACATTTGCCCAGCAGCTGGAAACTGTAATGGTGGCATCTAAAAATGAGCTAGTTCTCAGGGATGTGGGGCAGTGGAGAAGGAAGGGAAAACAACAATTATTTGAGATCTAAACTGAAATATTTGAAAATACAAGTCATTGTTCTGTCCTTATTTTCAACTGGTTTCAGGGCTGATATCAATGAGACAAAGTTTTCAGTAAATTCCTCTACCACCTTTTAAGGAGAAGAACTGAATAGCTCTGTCTAAACATTCTTCACTAAAGCTGTGTTAGTTTAAATAGCTTGAGACCTCTAGTTTTGCTGTGCAGTCATACCCCTCATCATTTGGGAGCAACAAACAGATGGTTTGAAAGAGAGATTTATTAAGTGTCTAAGATCTAAATTTATTTTAGGTTGAGATTAGAGTCTAACAAGGTAATTTGAGATTGTCCTTTTGGCAGGTGTTCATTGCTAGTACTTTTCCCTCAGAAACCAGTTCCTTAATAACCTAGAGTTACAAATGGAGTAAAGGGAAGGCTCTGAAGAAAGCTGAGAATAATTTGTCAGTTTTCTGCCAGTTGATAGTGAAGAGGACTCCCCTTGCTAATATCCACTTAAGCTGTACATGAGAGGGGAATGTTTACAAGTTATGTCACAATCTTTTGTTTTATACAACTTCCACAAGCAAGATGTAGGACTCTGGAGCCCTACTGATAAGCTGGGGCAGGATGGGAGGCCAGGTAGTAGCTCTCCCTAAAATTGTAATGATCAGAGCAAGAATAGGTGACTTGCACTGTTTTAGTAACCCAAAACAACTAATACATGAATTCAGGTTTCCGGATAGCTAAATACACGTGATCCTCTTTTGTTTTAATATCATGCTATGGTAAAGAAATGCCTTGCCACACACCAACATCAGTTTCACAGAAAGCATTACAAAAAGGGTCCAGTTTGCCAGCTTTATGTCCTGGGCTGTGAGAAATGAAAGCAGATTGCAATTTTTTCACAAAGCTGTTAATTACTACAAGTTTCTCCTCTCAGCAAATCAGAAGTTTTAAGAAATAAGACTGCTGAAAAATATACTTATGGGATTATAGTTCTGTGTGAAACATACCTACACATACTTTTTTAGACATATTTTAGTGTAGGTAATGAATTAGCATAATTAAACCCATCAGCTTCTTTCTCTCATATAGGTATGTCTATGGTTAGGACAGTTTAAGATTCATACAGATGGAAAAAGAATAGATTGCAGGGGTTTGGGAATTCGGGAATTCAGTGTTCTCCTAATCAGACTGATATACAGTATCACGAAAAAAGCAAGCAAACAAAAAATCAGTTTACACCTTTCATGACTTTGGTATTTAGTTCTTTAGAAGAGACAGAAGGTTTTCTTGCTGTACAGACCTCAACTTATACACTTAACTGAGATATCCAAAGGCAACAAATATTTTCTAGTATTTTCAGCATCTCAGGCTTAGTTTAAAATCAAAATTGATGTGATATGACAAAAATAAGTACACAAGGAGAAAAGGCAAATGGTTGTGTTGAAGTAAATTCAAAAGCTGATGTCTTGTTGCATTATTTATTTCAGTCAGAAAGAATAAATCCTATGACTAAGAAAAAAAGTCTAACCTAACATATCAAAAGCACTGTCTAGTTTCTCCTTTTATTCACCACTGATAGACCCACAGGTTTTGAGTTAGAGTAAGATTCTGTTACCAGTTAGCATACATGTTATATTACACAGTTTTATTGATAACAGAGGTTGCTATACACATTGGAGCTGAGGAACCCCTAGCAGTGAACACATCAGAAACTACATATCAGATAAGAACTTTCTCCTCTCCTCAGGTGTTCTATTCATGACCTGGATTAGGGAGCAAGAACTGACTCTTCTGAGGCACTAAGATCACTTGAGGTTTCTCAAAACAGTGCAGCTTTACTAGAGCACTGAATTTGAGAAGTAGTACGAGGCAACAATTTCTTGAACTGGTTTGGTAATATAGTGAGAACACTGTAACAAACTTTGCTATCATCTCCAAAGTACAGGAATGAGGATGCACACCAGTGTTACTAAAGATGTGACTTACTAAATTGATCCTATGTCTCCATTCCTTTTACACTTTTCCTACTTAATAAAACTGTAAAATGGTGGGGTGGGGGGCGGGTGGTGGGAGGGGGTGGATTCCTTGTGTCTTACGCACATTTCAAAGGAATAATACTTTAAAAGGACAGACCTGCTACTGATTTAAAGTGCGTCAGAGAATTTCCAAGCAATGGAAGAGAGAGAGCTAATTCCCAAGGCAATTTGAAAATTCTTGAGTGAATGACATAAGATTGACAAATATCTTCGTAAAAAACCATGAGACTTTTGGCTTTCTATCATGCATAAAAACCTAAACATGTTTGTCATTTAGGTTTCTGCAATACTTTGTTCATCTTCATTTTAATTCCATTCAGCAATCTCACTGCTGTCACTTTTACTAACTTTAGCTGTTGATCTTCCTTGAAAGTATTAATCTCTATTCATCCTGTAATGTCACCTGAAAAGCTGTGTTGCTTTTCTGGAGAGGGCAGGACTCCATGTTTATTTTTCAGCTTCAGCTTTATACTCTAAATAGACTAACATGAAACCACTGACCTTAAGATTATGTGTTTCATGCACTCTTAACTGTTGTTCACTGTGATGTATGCCATAACCTCCTCTCTAAGGACAGTGAAGAGCACGAGGTGAAATACTGCAAATATATTTACAATACAATTGTTTTAGAAATTCCATAACAGAAACAGTAAACTAATACTTTCAAAAGGAGTAGGCTACCATTACATATGGAGCATGACATCTTTTAAAAATGTTATCTATTCTTCTTGATTAATTTGAGTAAACTTAATTGAGTACATGAAAATAAAATATAAAACTCCATTTTTAGATAAATATGATGCATTTGGTAAGCACAACTGCTGTTGACATATTCTGTGTTTAGTTCTTGTTGTGGAAGCACTATTGTGTAATACAAATATTTAGTACAAATTTACCAAGGCTTAAGCATTTTCTTTGTACTTGGTAGATACAGAGATATTAACAACAGTAAAATATAAGGACATGATGTCACTTTAAGGTCCCAGTCAAACTAAATGTGAGCAATATACGGGTCAATCATGAACAAAATTTAATTCCTATGCTATTGGGAATGTTGGCTACTATAGTTAAGAATAAAATGTAATAAAAGTTTTGCAGCAAAGCCGTTTCTTTCTCCAGTTTAAATTGTGATGCTTCTTTAAATACTACATATTTTAAAATTATAGTAATCCTGCAATGCTTTGATATAAAATTAATTATTGCATTAAAAATTCAGTTTTGACAGCATGCAAAATGCACAATCCTATATATTCCTATTTTCAATTTTTTTAGTGGCCATGATTTTTACATTATCTAGATAAAGGACTGAACAGGATTGGACATGGCATCTATTTTCAGAGCATTTATCAAAAAACATATTTGAAACTGACTCAATAAATGAGTCACACGTTTTTTTGAAGTGGACTGTGGGTTAATTCTACTTCCAAATACTATTAAGACTGCAGGACAAGCTAACTTGCAAAATAGTATTAGCATAAAGTCAACCCAGTAAAGATAAATGTTTAGCATCTGTAGAAAATCCTTGATACATAACTTTTCAGGTGAATGTTGTTAGACAAAATTAGTATTTTAAGAAGGACGGTATTTTAAAAGTAACATTGGAGAAACTGGATATATTTAGGTGGTTGAGAAAACAGAGAGAGCAGAGAGGGTCGGTGTGGTGAAGTCTAGAGGGACAAGAGACAACTATGGAGGGTGGCTGACACAAAATTCTCTCCTCCCAGTTTGCTCCCACTTTGACTCCTCAATTATCCTTACTTCAGCTCTATTACAGATACAGGCGAAATAGACAACCAATTGCACACGTTACACTTGAAAGCTGAAGAACAATCAAGACACAAGAGAAATCTCATAAAATCTTCCCAGTATAGCAGGCTTAGTGGATTTCTTACAGAGGATAGAAAACCTATTTGCTCCAAAAGTCCTTCCAAAGAATATGATTTAGAAGAGGAATACCAAACAAAGGCAAGAACACTTATAGCTCAGAGGAAAGTATTTTTTTTTTCCACCACCTACGATGAGGGCAGCTAATGGGGGAATCTAACACGACAGAAGAAATATTACTCTTCTGAATGCTTACGAAAAGGAAAACATTAGAGAGAGGGAACTGTATTCTAAAAGTTTGGTTACACTTCCTGTTGAGTTTTTTTGCTATTATTTGCATGGAAACAAATACTGAAGGCTCTTTTAAATATACTTACCTATTAAATATAAGAGAATAAACCGGTGTTGTGATTCATATTAGCTAAAGTTAACAGACGTGGTATGGTATTCTAGATAACGTGGCTAGCTTCATAAAATATAGGGAGAAATCGCTATATTAAAAATCTAATAATAAAAGGTTTTTTGGAGAGAGACAATCTGTTCATTTTCACAAACATTTCAATGCTATTATAATTTCAAGAAAAAGTCATTGAAATTAAATAGTAGAGGATGGTAAGTAAGTTGTATTAGGAGAAAAGGAATGGGGCTTCTGACCTTAAGTGTCTGTCCTTAAGCAGATCACAGTAGCTGCACCCTCAAAAGAGAAGTATTGGATGGTAACACGTTTATTTACAACAGTTAATGTGTTCTGAGGTCATGATGCTGACGTATGTTATGTAAGTGACAGGATAACAGAAATTCTTGTTGCAGCAAATGTAAAACTAAACATTGTGCAGGTACACTATCACATTCTTCTTCAGCCAAAATTAATTATTTAGTCTTACTTAAAATGGATTTCATATTAAAAGAATTCTATTTCTCATTTCTCAAAAAAAATGTAAATCACAGAATCACAGAATCATTGAACGGCTAGGGTTGGAAAGGACCTTAAA
>NW_010145348.1:0-11241 GCF_000699245.1 Pterocles gutturalis | reverse complement strand
TGTATATATATATATATTTTTTTTTTTAAATGTGTATCATCTTGTTTTTCTGCAGAGAATACCAGAGGAGCTAACCTTAGATGCCTTACTAGAAATGAATGAGTCAAAGGTGAAAGAAACAATGAAGAGATGTGGTGCCAGAGACGAGGAGTGCTCCAGACTCAATGGGGCACTGAGCTGCTTACGGAAGGCAACTGAATCAGGTACAGCCTGCCTTATTGTTCTATGGAATTAGTTCTCAACAATCCAGCCCCAATCCTGCTTCTCTTCATATGAGACAATCTGAAAAATCCTCTAGAGAATGTCTTTGGGTATATTCTGTAACCCAGGATCAGGTTTTAGCTCTTGGATGTACATGAAGTTGCAGTGATCAGACGCATCTAGAGCTATGGATTGGATTTGGTTCTGACAGCATGTCAAATAAATAACAAAATGGAAATAAATGTATGTAGAAATATCCTCTCTTACTCAGTAAACTACATCCTTATTCCCTCTCTGTTGTTGTGTCTAACGCTCCAATTATCCTCCATCATTCAGCACACATATCCTTGACCTAACGAATACAGCCAGATTTCTTGTAGGCAATCCTCTCCTCAAATACTGCTAGCTCAGAGAGAAGGTGTAATTCTCTTTGGCGTTTCTTTGCTCAGAAGCCTGAGTATTGTTCAGCTCAATGCTTTGGAAGAGAAGAACATTGTTCTGACAACCCCCTATCACTGCGTAGCTTCTGGTGTGCCAGTTGATTCACTTCTCTTTAAAACTGCTTGCCTCCTGCTATCTTTCTTTGACTGCTGACATTGATAGAATCAGTAGCCACATTCCAAGAGCAGATTCAAGAGCTAGAAAGAACCCTGATTTACCCTGAAATTATGGAAAGAAAGGTACTGTGTAATTAGAAATGTGTTTGTTCAACATGCAAATAGATCTGACCAAGTTATTTAAGATCAGTCAGACTCAAGATTCCCAGAGTGCTGTTTCACCATCTTCCTGTCACCCTCCCCAGGCTGCTTTCAAAGGCACTGTAAAATCTGTTTGCCCAAGAGTGGTTCTCACAGCATGCTGGTACTAACGTGCACCAGGTCTTTCTTTGTAGCAGTTATCAATCTGTCACTGAAAGGTGATGTTTCCTGTTGGTATTATGACACTCCATACCATTTGCAAATCACAAAGATTAGTTAATGGAAAAGTCAGCAAACAGCTCAGTTTCATATTTCCGTTTGTCTAATCTTTCTTGTCCTGGACTGTCAAATATTTTCCATCCATACTGTGGCAAAACCAGCCATTGCAGAAGTCATGGCATTCACTTGCTATAAAGAAATTATAATTTTTAAAATCCAGGAGTATCATGTCTTTTCAACCACTGACTGGTCAACAGGACACCAGGGCCTGAAGCTTTGATTTAGGTCATTAGGGACATACTTGAAATTAAGACAGAGAGTTATCCTGATGAATTAAGCTTCTGAAATTATGCCAATAATCTGTGCCTTCTTGCTTTGCTGCCTGCAGGTGTTTGCACTTTTCTTTCCCCCATTTATACCCAGAATTCGTCCGCAAGCTGTTCTGGACCATTCTGAACCACAGTGCTAAGCATTGGAGAAGGCAGTGCAGGGCTCCACCAGCGATCCAGCAGGATGTGGTGGTTCCCTTTTGTCCAGCTGTCTGTCCCTGGTGCAGCTCTAGCTAATATAGGCTGAACAAACCCAGCAGCTCTGTAACTGAACAGCAGTGCCCGGTGCTCTGGGTCAGGTGAGCTCTGGGCACTCGGTGGCCTTTCTCGGTTTGAGTGGTATTGAGCAGTTCTGGTGGCTAATAGAAAATAGTTTCCTCTTTTTACCAAAGACCAGTCTAAAGCAGACAGGTGAGAGGCTGGAAGTACAGATTTGTCTAAGCAGACTGGCACCAAGTCCGCCCAGGCTTGCAGCGGGATGTGGGTGCCTGTTTGATGTAGGTATGTGTACCCCAATTCTTCCGTAGGGCCGCAGACTGTTAAAACTCAGCCCCTCTTAGAACGCAGGACCTGATTTTAGCTTTTGAGATACATAGCTACAGCCAGGAAAGAAGGGTAGTTCCTGCCATTCTTGTTTTAAAGGTTACTTTACCTGATGTCTTTACCTTAGATGGGTGTTGGGGAGGAGAAATGAGGCTTGCACCTGGGCTAGGTGCAAAGCAGGGGAAACCCACCTTATAGCCCAAAGCAGCGTGGGGGGGTATGTGTGCATACGTTGGCTTTTCTTTGTAATCAATCACTAACACAGCTACGGTTGGTCAACAGGTGGGGAGTTAAGAGATGATGTGCTGGTGAACCTTTCCGAGGCACGCCGAGAGAGCACCTCTGCAAACACGATGGAATCCCCCTGCTCCTCTGCACCTGCATGGACTCCCGCTGCACTACACCTTCCCAAGGGCGGCAGCCAGCAGGCGCGCTCCGTGTCAGTATCTACAGTCCCACCTGCGGATCCTCTTGCTTCCAGTTACGGACCTTCTATCTATGCAGAAAACCTCCTGGACCCTTTTGCGTTCCCCGCACACAGCGGAAGGTTAACGCCAAGGACTCCTCACAGCATCACCATCACTCCACCAACCACTCCTCAAACCAAGAGGCGACATAAGTTGAAGCCACCACGGACTCCTCCTCCCCCTTGCCGGAAGGTTTTTCAGCTGCTACCTAACTTTCCAACCCTCACAAGGAGCAAGTCTCACGAATCACAGCTGGGAAACAGGATAGATGAAGTTCCGCCCATAAAGTAAGCCTGACACCTCCTCCTTCCCCACGGGCACAGGGGGGCTGTGTTCATGCCAAACATGTGCAGCGCTCCCGTTTGACGCTGTGACAGAGCTGGTGTCCAGGTGCCTTGTCATGGTGTCACTGTAGTCTGAGAATCTCTGTCAGTGGGATATTCTACAACAACCACAAAACCCACTGTTTAATAGTGTACTTTACTTGAGATTTATTTGAATTTATTTGAAAGTGCACTTGCTGGGGAGGCTGGGATGGCTGCTGCTATTAAAGGACCCCAGCCAGTTCTCCAGCATCTAGCAGCCAGTTCCATTCTCTTCTGTCCTTAAGTGTTCCTCACAGTTCAGGTGGCTGCTATCCTTTTATGTTCTTAAGATGTATTTTAGCCGCTATTGTGAGCTTTAAAACACATTTACTACTGTATAGACAACTATAGCTCCATGAAAAGACAAACGGTCTTGGGCTACGTCTTTTTTTTGACTGATGCAGGCTTTGAGATATGCTTTTTATATGGAGGTAGGATAGAAGGTGTTAATCTAACATTCAACTCATAGTTGCAACTGGGAAAAAAATGTGCCTTCCAAGGACTCTGGCTGTCCCTAAACATGACAGAGATTAGGCTAGTATACAAGTTCTCTGGCAGGCACGGGATTATTACAATTTACCCTGACTCTCGTACACTTCACTGCCAGGCTGGAGCGGGAGCTCTACCCAGCAAAGTCTACCACCTGTAGGCAGGAAAATATTGGCTATGCAGCAACTTCAGGAGCCTGTGCAAAACCAGAGATGTTTGTAAACCCGACATCACATGCTGCAGGAAGGAGTTTCTGCTCTAGCAAAGTGTGTATCCTGTCACATGAATATGAATGTCTAAAAACACCTTTTTTTTTTTTTTTTTTTTTCTCTAGGTTCGGTAAGAGATTTTTACAGGGCTGCCCTCATTTCATTGCTGAGAGAGAAGAACCTGTCCCTGTCACCTATCTGTTGATCATCCCCGTGCAGCCCCTGGAGGTCCTCAATCGGGCCTCCTGTCCCTGAGTTTCTGTTAACTTTGGCCCGCTGGAGAACTGCAGGATGTTTACACGGTCTTTTTTTGTACCTGGTATTTCTTCATATGACAAAAGCAAGGAAAAGGAATACTGATGTTTAAAGGGTTAAAGCAAGGATTTGGGGTGTAATTGCTTCTCTGTGGCTTCAGACAGCTGTTATTGGTGCCTCTTGATACTGGAAATAACTTTGTGTCTAACCATTTGGTGTCTTTGGATATTTGTTGCCAAGTGTGTCTATAATGAAATTAGCTGCATGCAACCTTCTGAGAAGTGCTTCAGCGTGTGCTTAAATGTGGATTGCTTCCCCTGATGTTGATGAGTCTGTTCACACGTTGAAGCCTCACAGGACTAGGACTTTTGTTTTTATCCAGTAACATATCAATGCTATTCCGGCTATCCCGATGAGCCTCTGGGTGTCTGACTCCTAGACATAACCTGTAACCTTGGAAGCTGACATAAAGGGATATGGGCATCCTGGAAAGTGGCTCATCTTCTTGTAAAGTAGAAAAGTCCAAGTAAGGACATTATAGCACCACACATATATCTAATTCCTTTAAAACAAGAATCACAGAAATTATTTTCAGAAATGAAAAAGTATAGAAAGAAAATTGTAGAATGAAAATGAGAGCAGAAATCTGAGCATTTCTCTGTGGAGAGTGATACAATTTATGCAATAAATAAAAAAGGCGTTAGAATAAATTCAAATAGAAATGAAGAACTTTGCTGCTTCTATGAATTGGTCATATTGTCTGTTTTAAAATCTTTACTGTAGGCTCTTGTAATTCAATTCCAAATTTTGTTACATTGGTTAGGACTCCCCAGTAAGGGTTTAGAGATCTTAACTGACGTTAACAGCCATCTTAACTGTTGTATTATGATGAATTCAGATGACTGTGCATTTGGTTGGCCACACTAGATCAGCAATATTCCTTGAAAAAGCAACTAGCTATTCCAGCTTATTCTAAAATGCTGAAGACCACTGAAGACCTTTAAAAGTTCACAGGAATAATGATAAAAGAAGAATTTGGTGCCATCTAGGGTCAAAGAAAGAGAGTGTCTTTTTTAAAGCATTGACAGTGTCCAGCCTTGAACCTGTCTGTGTTGATGCCTGCAGATTTGAGTTTTCCCCAGATTTGCAATATGGCTATAGTTTTTATTCAGGAAATATGCCAGAATCTTAGTATTTGAGAGTTTTGGGGAAGTTATGTGGTATAAGCACTGGAGTGCTGGATGGGCATTTTAGAGTCTAGGTCTCCCCTTCTGCACTTATCAGCTGGCTAAGTGATCTCACACAAATCTTTTTATTCTTCTGAGTCACACTGGCCCTGTCTATAAAATAGAGATGATAATTTTAAGTGTAAAAGAAAATTCTGAAATCTACTGACGCTGCGTGAAAACTGGGTGATGGTATTTCTGGTAACCAATTGGGAGTAAAGTCTTCCCACCTCAAGAATGGCCCAGACCTAGTCAGATGGACTTCTGTAATCCCTAAACGTAAAACATCATGATTTAAGAAAAAGCAGGAAGAATTACGATTCCACCACCAAATCTTATCTTACATTGCCTCCATATGAAAACAGTCAAAGAGTAGTCTCTGGTAGCAGCTTTAAAGCAGAAGGCAAACCAGTCTCAGCTGGGCTACTAGCTGTGCCATGGCTGCTCGTCCTTATCTGTGACAGTCATCGCTTTGTTTCTGTCTAGACTGGTAAGCAGGCTTGTGAGTAATGCCTCCCTAAAACATCCTTTTGTTCTCCATCAGAGCCCTCCCAAGGATCCCCTCAAATGGTACGAAGAGACTTTGGCTTAGCTGTAACACACAGGTAAGCAGCACTTACAGAACAAGTGAGAAGTCTTTTCCCCACCACCACTCGACCTTTTCAGAAAGCACTAAAAGGGTTCAGCCTGTCTGTAACTCCTTACAAACGTTAAGCTTCCTTTAGACACTAGTTAACATCATTTTCCCCTCTTGTCTCTACTTAGGTTCTCTACTAAGTCTTGGTTATCTCAGATTTGCCAAGTCTGTCAGAAAAGCATGATGTTCGGGGTGAAGTGTAAGTACTGCAGGTAAGCACAGAGTGATGATCTTTTCCAGAAGAACTTTGCATTTGATCCATTAGTGTGCCAGTGACACGTATCTCTTGCTGTGATGCACTCTTAGCAGTGGCATTGTTTTTTTCAGCCAGCTTCTGAAGTGGCAAAGGGATGCTTTGGCACAGCCTATACCTGGGTTGGCAGTGTGACATGTGGATGAATCTAATTTATTTCCCTGCCACAGGCTTCCTACCTGAGCATGGGCAAGTCTTGTAGTGGGAGCTGGGTACTTAAAAACAGAGAGGATTTTAGTTTTTGTTTGTCTGCCTGGGTTGTTAGTCCCCAGCACTGAGATGTTAGTGCTTCACTATGGCTGGATGGGAGTTCGGGAGGGTAACTATAGTAAAAACAAATGAGATGCTAAGATATGTACATGGCTGCCATTAGCCTAATGACACACAGAATAGGATTCTTCATATGAATGCTGCTGCTTTGGGGCCTGAGCATTCCAGAACTCCCTCTGAGATTAGCATAAGAATTACAAATTAAGGGTAGGCTTCCTCTTTTTGGAAAAGAACAAGTTCCTATTTAAAATGTAATGTTTCTTTTTCAGATTAAAATGTCACAACAAATGTACTAAAGAGGCACCTGCTTGTAGAATATCCTTCCTTCCCAGTAAGTAATTTTCTACAAATTTGTAGCATTTCAATGTAATTGACAGTCTCACAAGAATAAAAAGTCTGATTAAAGCTCTTTTCTCCTTTCAACCTGTTTTTCAGTAACAAAAATAAGAAGAACAGAGTCTGTCCCTTCTGATATCAATAATCCAGTAGACAGACCAGCAGAACCACAATTTGGAACTCTTCCCAAAGCACTAACTAAGAAGGTACATGGTGACTGAAGTGAGTCTTGTGTCTGTAAGTCACTGAGGAGCTGCAATAAGGAGTGTAGTGGTTATTACGTTCGCCTCACACGCGAAAGGTCCCTGGTTCGAAACCAGGCAGAAACAGAAGTTTTTGGGGATTTTTGGGGTGTTTTTAAAGACCTGTGTCCATCCCATCACGAGTGGGTCCCCCCGAAGTCATAACATCTGGTGTAAGGAGAGGTGGCAGCAGTGTCTTGCTGGTTGGAGCAAGATTGGCACCTTGAGCTTTCACTTTGCGAGCAGACTTTGATACGTGACATTTTCTCCTGGTAAAACACAGCTCCAGCTGCCTACTCACTTAGAAAAACTATGCTATGATTGAGGCCAGGGACAGCTTTCCTCATTGAGGGGAATTCTTTCTTTTTATTGTCTCCTCATGAGTGACTTTCTTTGCTTTGCAGGAGCATCCACCAGCAATAAACCATCTGGACTCTAGCAGTAATCCTTCTTCTACAACCTCATCCACACCATCTTCTCCAGCACCTTTCCAGTCTTCCAACCCGCCCAGTGCAACGCCTCCTCCCAACCCATCTCCTATGGGCCAGAGGGACGGACGATTTAACTTCCCAGGTAAACTTAAATTTTTCAGGAGCCCTCTGCCAAGACCAGAAAGGCCCCTGTGCAAGCAGAGGCTGACCAAGAATTCATAGGTCGTTGCAGGTTTCTGAGTACATGGTTGTGTCTTAAGCAAGGTGTGAGGGTGTATCTTGTTACCTGATAAAAGAAGACGGTCTGTTCTTAAAAGTTTTAAAGTGGTATCAGCAAGATACCTTTGCAGGAGACAAATTACTGAGGAGTGCTGGCACCTTTCTTAAGTGTTTTGATCTTTCTATTTCCTTCTTTTTTGAAAAGGACTAAGAAAAAAAAAAGTATATATTCTTTCTCCTCCCTTTTCTGATTGTATTGTAAAATGCATGCTGCCTGCTGTGTTTGGTCACAGGTGGCTCTAAATTATGAGTTGATTGCTAAAGCAAAATGTGAAAATGAGAGCTGGGGTGAATGACTTTACCAGTCTTTTCCAAGATAACCACCAATCAACGCTCATTTTTAAACCACTGACACACACATGGTGGAGAGGAATTTACCCTACATACTTTGCAGATTGAGGACCCAAATGCGCAGTCGTTACCAAAGCCGATAGAGGCAAGGATCTCTGACAAGGGCAGAGATTTTTAATGCCTTTGAGCTGGAAATGAAGTCACTTGCTGCTCACTAGCTGCTACATCTAGCCTTCCACGTTGCTGTATTTCACATCTAGCTTTTGATCTGAGTGAAGGTTGCTGTTTTAGGCTCAAAAGGAGCAGCAGCAGAGACAGTTTAGTACAGGGCTACTGCAATTTGTATTAGGACATACTGTTCAAATTCACTGAAATGAAAAAAATGCTTGAAAATGGTTCATGAGCTTCAGCTTCTCTGAGTGCACCTCTGGAAAGGTGAAGATGTGAGAGAGCTCTGGACCAGCAGCTTTACCCAAGCCTGCCTTCCAGCATCTCCGGGTTCTCTACATTTCCTTCTGCCACTTGAATTCTGAATGGGTTGTTTTCCCACCAGACTGTTTGCTTATTGGTAACATAGCTTTCATTTGATAAGCATCGTCTGTCCTAGTCTTCCGAAAATGCATGTGCTGAGATTCACCCCCTCCAGCAGGCTGATAATCTACTAATCTGTTTCCCAGCAGCGGGTCGGGACTAATTCGTTGAATGCATATGGGGCACTTACTGATGATCCTCTAACTTGTGTTCTTTTTTTCTCCTGGTAATTTTTTTTTTGCTGTCTTTAAAAAAAAATAAAAATTAAAAAAAGCTGCCTACTACATTCAGCATAGACAACAATTTATCTTCCCAGGTGAGTTGATTGTTTTAATTTACTAACGAGCTTCTGCTGCCAAAAAATGACTTGTTTGTAAACTTCTGCATGCTGCCCAAGAACAATAATTCTGCTTTAAAAAAAAAAATCTAAAACAATTAAAACTTTCTCTTATCTTGGTATATAATTCAGGCCTCTCTCTCCTAATGGAGGTAATGATGTGATGATTTACACACTAAGATGAAACTTCGAATACTCAGTTGTAGAACAGCAGCTTTCTGCTGTGGGATCCTGTACGCAGCCAGGTTCTTTCTTTCCAAAGGCTGGCTTCCAGGGTGACATACTTGGCGAGAATAAATGGCCACTGTCGGTTCACCTCTGTGAAGGGAGGCTCTCGCCTGTGGGGTTTAAGAATGATGCCCCACTGTTCATACTGGGTTTGCACGTGCAAACGCTTTCTCAGTCAGCTGTTCATGAACCCTCAGAAACAGCGTGTTTGTTTCCAAAGTGAGAAGTGATGATGTGGGATGCCAGGTATAGAGGGTTTATTCTGGGTTTTGGAAGGATTTGGAACCCAAGCTTTGTTTTCTGTGCACTGGTGACACTGGGCAGACTGGGTGCAGTTGGAATACATGGCCTGCAGTACAGCTGAATGGAAACATCCCAGTTCTGTGAGGATTTCAGTATTTCAGATTGTGCAAGGCAATGTGAAGGCACGTGAGCAGTTCACAGACAAGGACTGACCTTGAAAGTCATTACAGATAAGCAGGTGAATGGGAAAAAGACTGGGCTTGGTCAATACAGGGGCATGGAGGTACTAGGAAAGATAAGGACAGTTTTAAATGAAGAGAAGTATAAAATCATACGGGCTGTGGTTGGGTTTACTTTAAAATTCCTGAATAAGAAGCAAATAATCACTATTGCAATGTTAAAACTTCCAGTCTGTAAGAGATTAAAGTGTAAAATTTGTATCATAAATGCTTCTACTTTCCCAGAAATTCCCAGTCCGGCGCAGATAGCACAGCCTCCAGAAACAGCTGCAGACACTAAGTAAGTATAGTTTCAAATTCTTTAATTTGCACCATTTTACCTGATAGTCTTCAGATCAGTCTGAAAGAGCTATGTCGTGACCAAAACTGAACTTATCACCTAAGAACTCATGGGATAATTTCAGTCATCAAGGGTGATACTGGTATTCCCAGTTTTATAAAGCCGAATATTTACTGTAAAAGGGACAGTAAGAAGTCCCTGCCTTTAATACCTAGTTATGGCTATGTGTGCATTCCCAAGATCAGAAAGATTCGATGAACTAGAAGTTACAGAGTTCTATGATTTAAAAGAGCTGACACACTTAGCTGCAAGCAAGCGTCTTTTTCAGGGTTTGAATTGTAAGGCATGCAAAAGATTTCAGCCCACACTGCCAGCACTGCCAACTGCTTCTCCACTGTGGGTGTTCCAGTAGTAGCCATAGAGGCTACTGCTACTGGAACACATCGAAATAATGCAGCCGTGCCGCTGCCAGATCAATTCCTGCCACTTAATCACTGAAAATCACTTCAGAGTCTTTGTCCCTTGTTTGCCAAAGCAAGCTTAGAAAGCCCTTATCTGGTCAGTGGAGCAGTAATTGTATTTTTCTCTGACCTACTCTAGTGCTATCAAGATCTGTCCCCTACTTGCCTCTTTCCACACCACTCATGGCACCTGGAGCAGCCCACTTTCCTAACTCCAGTGGCTATGCAAACGTTATTTTCACTGTAAACTTGTCTTCTCTTCTTAGTGCTGACCAACAGCCTGACACAGATGGAGTTGAATGTGAAGCAGAGGTAGGTTTTCTGGTTTTCCCTGTTGCACAATCTGAAATGCCCCGCTGGAAGTGTAGTAAGAGGGTTGTGGCCCTGGAATGATGAGAGCAGACCAGCTGTGCCTCACCTCAGTTCCGCTGAACTGTTTGGACTGCGAGGATCTCAGCTGAGGATCTGTGGTTTCTGTAATGAGGCTGAAACACCAATGTCCTCGCCTGCACGCACTGCCGTACAGATCTATGTCTTCTTGTAGCCTTCTGAGAGGCTTGGTCCTGTGAGGTGCATTTCTGGAGCTGCAGTCAAACGTGTCCGTCCAGCCCCCTGAAGTTCTCCCCCAACAGCCTTTGGGGCTGGCTGGTAGGCTGCTCCTGCCCCTCAGGTGAGGCTCTCAGCAAATGCTTCCCTTCTCTTCTTGTAAACAGGTGGAAGAACCAGAGACTAATAAATCAGAACCTGAAGATGATGAGGATGAGGTGGAGGATTTGCCAAACAGACGGCCGCACTTGCAGGGGATGATCTATCGCAAACCCAGCCAGACCAGCGTCTACCTGCAAGAATGGGACATCCCCTTTGAACAGATCGACCTGGGGGACCCCATTGGCCAAGGACGATGGGGGAAGGTTTACAAGGGAAAATGGCATGGGGAGGTGGCCATCAGGCTGCTGGAGATCGATGGGAACAATCAGGATCATCTCAAGCTCTTTAAAAAGGAGGTGATGAACTACAGACAGACCCGGCATGAGAACGTGGTACTTTTCATGGGAGCATGCATGAACCCTCCTCATTTAGCAATCATTACCAGGTAAGGATACAGCATCTTTGAATTTTTTTTTGTTTTTATATATAAATATATATCAAATAAAATACATAGATAATATTTATTTTTATATA
>NW_010145347.1:0-3699 GCF_000699245.1 Pterocles gutturalis | reverse complement strand
AGATGATGGAGAGTGGCCTAGCAATGACTAGCTCTCGCGGGAGAGCTGTCGGCGGGAGTCGGGATATTCCGCTGCCTCGGGGTTTTCCTGTCGAAGGAATCTCCCGAAAACCTCCCTGTACCTCGCGATCAGTCTCTCTGGCGGAGCTGGGTCAGCTCTGAAACAGCTGATCTCGGCGATTACAAGAGTTAAGTTATGCTGAAACTTTAAAATCTTTATTAGCAGACAAAATCCTGGAGCATCGTTGTCCCAGATGGGACCAGAGAGGCAACAAGTGGTAATTAATCATTGAGGGACAAAACTGTGCCAAGTACTTGGTTTTGCTTGGCCCTGACCTACTGATTTTCCAAGTGAAGAGTCAGCTTGGTATGTGGCATGATTGCAATATGTAGGATTGTTTTGGAATGAAGGAGTGTAGTTTTTTTTACATTTTAAATCTCTCCAATTTTTTTTTTTTAATTGGCAGTAAACCAATAAGGCACTTAAAATGCAAACTATAACAATACGCAGGGATTTGGTCTGTATTTATGGCTTGTGAATAAAGAATGCACAAAGAAGGTAACTTCTAATTTTGCACTAGCCCTGCTTCGTTCTGCAGTCAGCAAGGTGCTGAGCTTGTGTGATGGCAGCTTGGCGAGCCTCTCGTGTGGGGAGAAATGAATCAATTACTGTCTGCACCTTGCAGTGGGATGTTCCCTGTGAAATAATCTAAACCTGTCAAATTGTGACAGCTTGCTCTACCTGCACAAATAACACCATTTTGAGAAATCAAGGACTGCTGATATTGCTGTAATAGATCTAAAAGTGCATACTGATGTGGTCTGCCGCTTCGTGTGAGATGGCTTTTGAAGCTGCTGGTACACTGAATATTTCTGCTGCATCAGCTTATCATCTAAGAAGTGTGGATCATATTTTTTGAAAGTGTTCAGGATTGAACAAATCTCCATCTTGTCTAGCTCTGATACTTCATTTCTAATATGTGAAAACCTGATTTAAAAAAAGTCTCCCATACTTTAAAAGCCACAACAAGCTTAAGAAACTGCCTGGAGAACATCCTTGAATATCCCAAACCTATGTGGTACTGAAATGTGGTGTCCCCAGCCTCTATTAGAGCATGTACGAACAAATGTACTGAAGCACTTCTCATCTTCCAGAGTCCTAGAGAGGCTTCCAGAGCACTCAGTAATATCCTTTGTGTTTGAATAGAGCTTGGCAAGATCTAGAAACTTATCTAGAACCTCAAAGCGAGCTTGAACCTGATATAGATCCTGTCTAGAACCACAAAGTGAGCCATAAACCCGATCTAGACCTTTCAGGCATTACCTAGAACATGGTCTGGAACTTTCAAGTGAGCTAGAGTGTTATCTAGAACCAACAAGAGAGCTAGAATGTACTCTAGAACCCCCTCCCTGCCAAAAACCCAGCTCCAGAATTTATTCCTGCACCAACTGCACCAACACCACCCCAGCTCTACAAACACCTGACTGTAAAGGACTAACTGCTTGTCTATGGCCCTGATCAGGGAAGGCCTTGAGATGTCTCAAGCATCTTGGTTGTACAAAGGCAATAGGCAATCCTGTTCCTTGCTGAGAAGAAGCAGCAGGCTGGAACACACTTCCCTCACTAACCAAATGAGTTTTTCTTAATAAGGTCATCGCCCCCAGCTCCAAGGCGCCAAAAGAGGAAGATTTGTTGAGGTTCAGTTCATTGCTTTGTTGCTGTAAGCTAATCCATCTTCTTCTTTAACTTCTGCCATGCATTTCATCAGGTGCTGAGTGAATATCTTACTTTGAAAATCCAGACTAATAATGGACATAAAAATTGTGGTAAATTATAAGATGCAATAAGACAAGTCATATCTTCCCAAATGACAGCATAATGAACAGAATTTAAAATGAAATCACATCATGAACAGACATGGCCCATTAGACAATGAAATTTCTTGTTAAACTGACTTTTTTAAAGCACTTTTCAAAAAGTGAAAATGAAACAAAGTTACACAATATTGTTGGAAGCCCCTTGCAGCCAGATCCTAGTAATCTTTTGGGGTAAAACCCAGACAGCTTCAGTGAATATTTTGCTTGAGCAAGAATATAATCTCTAAAAATCTCATCTGTGAATTACGTGCCATCAAAATAATTTCAGAAAGATTTAAAAGCTAATATTGCCATTTATTGTCTACAATCGTGTGCCCATCAAGAACAGACGGAAAAAGAAATAAAAAGAGAGGGAGGGTTTCTTTGTTTATGGTAACTGCTGTTTTACATGGATCATGTAAAATAGGGAGAAACACGAGGTCCCCAGATGTTAAACGCTACATGTTTTGAAGAAAACATTTCAGGAACAGCAAGTGGAGAGATTTCCCAAAGATGACCAAAAAGAGGTGCAGGGAATGGAGATGACTGGGGAGGTGCTGGTTTTTGCTGGTAAGTGTTCCGCAATAACCTTTTTATAGATCCCTGTGCTGTTGTTGCCATCATCTTCAAAGCAAATTAAACACAGTTTTCTCATCAGCAATGATTATTGCAAACTGGACTGGGCATGAAAATTTAAATTGTAAAAATATAATAACTGTAAAGGTTCAATTCTCATGGCCATCAGCAGGATGTAAATTCCTCTTGCTCATCAGTCCCTTTGGAATCATCCAGCCAAAGGTGCATTGAAAATGGGGCCATAAACTCCTAAGTCCCCTCAAACACTTTTAAAAATGTTACCCTTCATATTCTCTTTATTTACAATCTGAATGTTCCTTATTATCTTGACATCTTCTATGCTAGATATTAACAGCATTTTAGCCATGGGAGATAGATTTCAATAGCTTTTTAAAAAGTTTCTTTTACTTTTTTTGAGGAAGGTACACTGCAAATGCAAGATTATTGTTCCAGTAGTATTTACAAAAATAACAGATATACAAAGAAAGTGTATTACATTCTTGTAGGAATGTGTTTTTTTCTTTTATTTTTTAGGTCTTTTTAAGGAGCTTCTGTTCTTTAGTCATTTCTATGCTTGGGTAATTCATCTAATGATTACATGGATGTTGGCCGAAAGACAGCACGGTACATTGTAGAGGAAGCTGTAAAGAGGCTATTAAACATAGGCTTTTGTAGTTCTAAAGGTGGCAAAAAGAAGAAAATATACTGTTCTGAATGATAGACAGTGCTGGATATCATCAGTCTGCATTTTTGAAAGAACTGCATGTTTAGTTGCTGTCATTGTTCCCAGTGGGAGCTCTCACACCAACTTCTTTTGAAATCTGACCATTAGAGATTATTTTGATCCATCCTTGAGTGCAAACATAAAAGGTAAAGTAAATTGTTTAATCAATACTAGTTTGTAATTTCAGCCCAAAGATGTCTAGGGTGCTTGCATAGAGGGAGTAGCTCTGAACAGAAGGGAGTTGTGTATCTTATTCAATGTACGTATCTGGCATATGCTGTTTAGAATTGAGATTTGGGGAAGGAAAAGTAAAATGGGGAGGATGCTGCCTGGAAGACTTCTGTGATTTTAGACAATTGGTTAAAGTTTAACTTGACTCATTTGGACAGAGATAAAATGGGATGGCTGGGTTTATTCTTATTTTGCTGTGGTGAAAAGAGACCTTGATTCAGGTATCAATTTCAGTGCTAATCTGCTGCCTTTACTTTTGCTGTTCTTGGTTTACAGCAAAGGAAATGAGGCCTTCTACAGGCAGCTGATAGC
>NW_010145346.1:0-1645 GCF_000699245.1 Pterocles gutturalis | reverse complement strand
GACTCTCAACGTGAGGAAGGGACTCCACGCGGCAGCCCGGAGAGACCGTGAGGAGGAAGGACTGACTGCACCCCCCATCCCCTGCCCCCCTGCGCCACCAGGGAGGGAGAAGGTACAGAACAAAGCCTTTGGCTTTGGGAAGAAAGGAGGGGTGGGGGAGAAGTGCCTTTTTTGTAAGATGTGGTTTCTCTCTTTCAATATCCTGCTTCTTGTTGTAAATAGTTAATAAATTCAATTGTTTTTCTTGTTCTTCACTAGTCATGTCAGTTTCTCGCCCGTGACCCTAAGTGGTGAGTGAAACCCCCCCTGTCCCTGCCTCAGCCCACCAGGTGTTTAACAAAAACTGTCCCTGTGGTTTTATAAACCACGACAGTGCTGCAGGGGAAGGTCCTGCTTGCCCCTTTCCTCCACATGTTCCTGCTACTTTCCTCACATTAAGCAGAACACGTTGGATCTTGCAGTGAAACAGTGGAAGCTATGCTGACAAAAAAAAGCTCCCCAGAAGACTGAATGGTAGAAGTGTTCTGCTCATTTTACTCCTTGAACTAGCGTAGCCAACAACAACGCAAGGAGGGCAGAAGAAACACAAACCTGGAGCAAGGGGAAGGAAGCTGAACCAGCTTGCTAGTGGATCAACCTTAGCTGAGCTGTCTTGTGAAACCTCACCCTGAGAAAGCAAGGACAACTCAAACATAACACCCATTGAAAAATGAGTCCCCCATCTTAAAGATCAACAAGAAAACCCTCAAACTAGGTCTCAAAGCAATTGGGAGACTCTGCTCTGCCTATATTCTTCAACTTAAGACTGTTATTGAGGCTCTTCTGTCAGCATAACTTCAGTCATAAAAGAGATATAGGAATACAGACACATCAGAGAGAGAGAGATACATGTGTATTTGAATTTCCTGAGTCCACACCACTCTGTCTGCAAAACCCTGTGGTATAGACTAGACATATCAGCAGCATCATTCCCTTTACTGGACAGATTTTAGTAGCTAAGTCCCCACTCCACTGTAAAGCAGTTCGCATGCTCTGATGCTTGCACTGCGAAGTTATGTGACGTTATGACAGCAATTCCTTAAACGAAGAACAGACTTTAACAGACAAGGTCTCTCAAGGTGTATAAGGGGAACAGCATTTTCCTCTCGCAAGGAACATCTGTGAACAGCTACCATACCACCCAAGCCAAGTTTCCTCACAAACGCCTTTGCCGTTCAGAAAGGAGCATGAGACGGAGATGTGATGGACAAGCCCCCACACCGCTCACTTCCTACTCTGCTCTTCAATTTCCCTGCAGTCACATCACAGACACCCCCAAGTGACAAATGCTGAACCACACTGACACCACGGTGGAGGAGGGCTTCCAGCGCAGCTCACGAGCAGCAGGTCCCTGTCCCCAGGGGAAGCTGGGACTCTCGGGAAACCCTACCGATCAATACAGGAGGGAGACTCTGCTCCTCGCAGAGCGCCGTCAGGCTGGGACGCAACTCAGCACAGGCTTGCACAGCAACACGCGCAGACCTGTGGATAAAGTCACGGCCCGAAAGCACCTGTAACAAAGTTCAAGCCACAGCCCAAGTGACCATACTCATCCTCGCCCGCTCCTGCCGGACGCCTGGAAGCCTCTGGAGTAAAGCCATGTTCG
>NW_010145345.1:0-5481 GCF_000699245.1 Pterocles gutturalis | reverse complement strand
AATTATCTTTTTATATAAACTATTATTTTTACACTGAACTGCTGTGGCTGTGTAGAATACACACAAAAATGGAAGCCTACAAAATATTAAAGAAAAATTCCTAATGACAACTGTTTAACCTGCTGAGCCATAAGCACAGTTTATATGTCTTATGCTCATGTAAAATTCAGAACAAAGTACATTGAAGATGGCTGATAGCAGACTGGCTCTTACAGTTCACTGCTGTGGCAAAATGACCAGGTTGTATTGAGTGAACACCTTGGCAGGGGTTCATATCCAAATTGTATTACCTTGTATAGCAGTTCTGTGTTGCCTGTAATCACGTAATAGTCATGAAAGGCCACGTGTCCCTTGTGAACCTTGACAGCATATATCAAGAAAGTACATTTTACTTGTCATTCTCTCTGTGGTTTTTTTTAGAGAGTATATAGAAAATAAGTAGACACTCTCTTAGTATTTTAAGTGACAGTACATGATATACGCAACTAATACAGTTAGACGTGCTAAAAATATTTAAAATACAGTCTTTAGATAAGCAGTAGAATACTACTTTAAGAAGAAGCTGTAGTGCCTGCCCTTCATTTGAGGACTTTGTCTTTCAGTGGGACTTAATTTTCTGGTTAATTGTTGTGAAAAATTTTTTGGAGGAGAGGTTGTGAAAGAGGCTGGTAGGGATTCAGACTTGTCATGGTGTTGGACATCTGTCTTTGTTTCAGGTTAATTACAATATTAATTACAATATTAATTTACTTTTAATTTTAAACAGCTTTAAAAAAATTATTACCAGATATAATGGACTTTTTACTGCACATACTACCCCTTCTGGCGTTTTTATATTCTTTTGATCTTCAGATATTATAGAAGATTAAGTGACAGAAGAACAGAAGTTTAAAGAAAAAAAACCCAAACCTAGCCCCCCCAAAAGTCCCCAAACCACCCCCAAAATAAACAAGAAGAAAATTCCCAAACAACCTTGATAGTCTTACCACGGGTCTATAACTTGATTTGTTACTTTTATGTTTTGCAATTAAAAGGAGAAGAAAAAAAATGAAGCTTTTCACTTCAGTCATAAGAGTCTAGTTCTCAGAGTTGTTCAGACTAGCTTCGTACCTGCTCTTCTCTTTAGCGAAGTGAGTCTTATTTTGAGTACATGGCTTAAAGAAAATGTGTTCTTTGATCTAATGGCACTTGCTGTGTTATGTTGAAATTTCCTCCTTACTAATTGACTTTTTTATTTACTTTCTTTTAAAGTTTAAGCCATAAACAAATCAAAGGTGTAGAACCTTCTAGTCCAAAACTACTTACTGGGTTTGAAAAAAATGCATGAACAGTGTTGGCGAATATAAAATTGCATTTTTCACTGTACGCTTTATTTACTGTGTTCTACACATTTCACAACTATTCATGGTCAGGGATTTTATGTTAAATATCTTCAAACGTTGCTGAAGCCTTCCTTTATTTTTTCCTTGATCTACCATAAGCCTGTTTGATTATATGACTAGTCCAGGCTTTTTGAGGTATTTTTTGTTTACAAATACACAGATGTTTAAAAATTAGAGGTTGCACAGATCTAGACATATTTTGTTGGCTCATTTTGAGTGATATTCTTATACCAAGCTGTTCCTATTGCTCGTTTTTATTATCTGTTTAATCTGAAAAATTAGGGAGAGGGATGAATGAACTTCAATAATAATGCTACTGAACTAATGGAGACACAGACAAGGAAATAACTCATTAGCTACTGCTGTACCATTATTATATAAAATGCATGAAAATAAATGCTTGCCTTTATATGTGTAATGATGCACTACTGTGGAGAAAGATGAGATGTCCCGTTTTTCTTGGTCACGTATTAAATAGTACAAGCCTTTTCTTTGAAAGGTGTCATACTTGTCTTGCAGTAACACTCAAATGCCATCTAAGTGCCCATTGCTCTGGGCTACTGGTTAAAAATGCCATCTAAAATTGTACAAGTAAAATTACACAATCACGGTTAAGATGCCTTCCTGAGTGAATTGTGTCAAACTTCCAAAAGGATATAAAACTGTATGCTGGCTAGGAATAGTAATTTAGTACCAAATCTAATATTTTTTTAATTGAAAAAAAACCACAATCTAAAAGCAAAAGAATGTCACAATTACAAATACCTCACCTTATTCTGGATGTCTGGAGAATCTCTTAGTATCTTCACTGACTGGGTTCTTTGCCAGTGACACTAGACTAGGGCATAGGAATTTTGTTCAGTGATTTGGAAACAACTGCTCTATGTATAAGTGAAGCCTGATGCTTCTGTATTAAATAGATCAAGTCTTTATATTATTTTACTCGTTCTTTGATGTCAGGATGACTCTTGTTTCTCAGACCAAAAGGTAATGTAGAGAGGACAGTTCATGGGTTAGAACTTAACCAGTCTTCACGCAGTGGGGCTCTGGAAACAGCTCAGTGGACTGGATGGCAAAGGTGAGCTCTTGAGAGCTTCTGTGATGAGCTGCCTAAAGTTGAATGTTATGAATACTCACTACTCTTTTCAGAAGTGACTGGACTGCGAAAAGATACACTTTGGGTGTGGAGACATTGGGAATTTATTTCAGTGAAGATTACATGTTTTCATGAACTAGCTACTGCTGTCTAAATACATGAAATTGGCAAGAGAATTTGCATGGAGAAGTAAGAAGAGCAGGGTCAAAAATTTCTGATTTATTTCTAAAATTAAAAAATTAATGCATTTAAAATTAAATTGCTTTCAGAATACTTTATAGGAGAAACATTGTTCATTTTTCACAATTGTCACTGATGTGGCAGTTGTCTTGTATCTGATAGATTATTGCCATAATACCAAGTCATCAAATGTTCCTGCAACTTTCTATGTTCCTTAAATCTGTAGCTCCTAAGTACATTACTGCAAAATGAATTTATTCTCTTCTATTTAGCACTAGTTCCCTGCTGATCATTATCCTCAGCTCTCTTCAGTGTGGTTCTTGTTTAGTCTTCAAGGAAACTAGATGGACATTTTCCTTTACAGTTTGTTTTGTGCCAATAATTAGCTCATTGTAATGTCAGGAAAATCCCTATTTGTCCTGTAGCAGACAGAAATCTAGAGTGAAGCTGCTTATCCAGTTAGTAATTTGTATGTTTCTATATTATGTATTATTGTTGCCATTTTTAGCAAGTATAACGTAGCATTAATGCTAGAAAGAAATGAAAGACAGTTGGGTTACAGCAAGCCTGCTTATGCCATGAGAAAGATCTGCATCTGCCAGACTGTCCTTGGCAATGGATCAGATTATTCTGAGTAATAATACTTGGTTATATGTAGCTCGTACAAGTTTTTTTCATGTAGTTCTATTTATATTTTAGAATGTCATTTTATATTAAGACTGAGGGATAATAATGCATTCAAAGTAAATATGATAACCTTTCCTTTGCAATATTCCTGCTTGAGCAATAACATAACCTAAAGCTTTGTTAAACCAGAATAATTTGTTATAAACTGGTAAAATAAGGAAGAAGGAGGTTGACTCAGGAATAATACCCTGCACTCGCGTCACATACATCTTCCAAGCAGGAAATTGCCTGAGTACAAGCCAAGGGGTTTTTGTGAAGTGCTCCATGTTATCCTAATTGTGCTCCCAGTGGAGACAATTTTAGCTTTTCTGGGTTTGTTGCCTCCTTCATCATGAGGGGAGGGCCAAACAGAGATGGTGGACTTCAGAATTTTTTTAAGAAAACTGAATATGTCATTTGTGTTAGTCTTTTGCAGTATTACACACTCCACCAGCTCACTGGTGCTGCAGAGCCCTCGTTACCATCTGTTCCTGCTGTGATGTCAAACACTGGCGCTGCCCAGCTAATTGGCTCAGCTGAGTTTAATCCAGGAGGATATGCTAGTGTGTTTAAATTATGTGAAATGTCCAACCAATACCATCTACGCAGCTTCAGTCATCTTTTTGATGCCCTAATCTTTTTCCTTGGATAGTTGCATTCTCTCTCTTGTGCTCTCTCTCTCTCCCCTCATCTTTTCCCTCCCTCCTTCCTTCCCACACCCTCACTGTGTGTTATTTCGGTCTAATGGACTGTAAAGGGGTTTGTTTTTTCATGCCCTTCCACAACACTGAACTTGTGACATAAAGCCATGAAGACATGAATAGATAAAATATAGGTAGGTGTGTTAGAGACATTTCTGATGCACATTATTTATAAAACTTCTGTTGTGTACTAGCATCTTTTGGACAAAATTAACCTGCACGTGCATTTAGTATACGCACAAACACGCTATTTCTGTAGTAAAGCAGTCCACATCACAGGTCAGTTTCCCTCAGTTTTAGCATTGTCTCATATGTTAAGATTAGAAAATAATATAAAGACTGAGAGAAAAATAACTATTTCTGCAAAGTGATTAGATTGTAATTACTTGACTGAATGTGACTCCAGTCTATTGGTGTGCAATTAGCATGGTGATATAACTACTGCAAAACAGATTCGTGTTACCTTTGAAAATGTGAGGGAATTGAATTTTTAAATTTCAGATTTTTCTTTGATTTTTTTGAAAATCATAGTGTACAATAATTGTCTTGCCTTTTTATATTAGTTTTAAAACAACAGGAAGAATATTTTGGATTAATGAATGAAAGCGATTACTAGCCTATTATAGAAGTTCATCTTTATAAGAAAGCTATATGGTAATTATAATTTATTTCATTAATTTTAGAATTATTCAATTAATTAAATTTAAATTTAATTCAAGCACTTTAAGTTCTACCTGTTATTTTGCAAAGAAATTTAAGTGACTTATTCTGCAGCAGTGGATATAACTAACACAGTATTTCAGGCCTAGTCTTTTGTTGTTGTTGTAAAGTCAGGTGGATCCCTTTTTAACCAGCTGCTAAAAAGAAGATTTTTGACAAGCACATTGGTACTTGATTGATTTATTAGTACATGTGACAGATGTAATGGATATTTCTGATATGACTTCAGCTCCTTACTGAGATGCTTGCTTTGGAGAGGTTCCAGGAGTGCTAATTAAAAAAGCAATGAATGAAGATGGGAACAGCTAATGTTGTATTTCACGTGGAATCCAGAGCACAGAAATTAAATTAAGTATAACACTATAATTAATAAACATGCTAGAATTTAAAGGATGACAGTAATTTAACATGAACTTGTAGGAATTTTGTATTAGGACTCTATTTAGGACAGTGAAGCTTCTGCATCCTAACTGGCAACTTCACTGGAGCTGAGGGGCTGTTTTGCTGTACGGCCTCTTCTCCCAGCACTTCACTCCTGCAGTGTCTCCCTAAAAGTATATGTAGACCAAAGGGGAAAGTTACGCAGTTCTGTTCACTTCCATGGTTGTTTGCCCGTTTATGCTAGCCTAGTGCCGTCCTTATGTGTGCAGTACTGGCTGGTGTATGGGAACTGCATACTTAAGAAGAGCATTGGGAAAGGCAGCGGAAATCATAGAATCATGGAATGGTTTGGGCT
>NW_010145344.1:0-7529 GCF_000699245.1 Pterocles gutturalis | reverse complement strand
CAATAGTTCCTGGCTTGTCACATGAGAGATAAGGTCTTCACCTTTCTTCCAATTTGGATTCCAGGGCTATCTGCTTCCACAATGAATCCAGTGAAGGCTTTGCTTGCAGGAGTTCCTGGATCTGGGTTGGTACGAGCCAGCAAAAAATACCTAGTGTGAAACAAAAAGGAGGGATGGAGTTTATCCTCACAATGAACCACCAGATACTTTACTAGCTAGCATTTTATGTGTTTTTATGTGCATTTCTACCATGTAATGAACTCTGTCATTTAACAACCCTTTTTTCTTGCCCCTCCCAAAAATAAACTGAGAGGGAGTGAGAGAGAGGAAGTTTCAAAGATTGAAGATCTCACATAATTTAATAAAACTACTTCAGATCAACCTGCAAATATTTTTTTTTTCCATGTATTGTAAGTCTTTATGATATTATCAGCTTTGGGAACAGTACAAAAAGAAACCTATTCACAGCACGTAAATAAAAATTAATGCCTAGGAAATACATTCTTGCATGGAAAATGTTGTATTACCACCTGATTTCAAAGGTCTTAATTTTGTTATTCTAAGTATAACTTGTAAATAAGTATTTCTCTTAGAAATTAAATGGTTGTAAATCACAAGTATGGTGTTCAATAATGTCAAAAGATATCTGGGAGATTGATGGATCTGCCTTGAACAAGGAAATAAATAACTAGAAAATTCAGCATTTGGATAAACGTGTCAAGTTTTTTGAGTTGAATTAATTTGTGTGTTGTGAATCAGTGTGATGCAAGACGTGATGAAAGAGTTTTATATTGTAAAGCACGGTCCACAGACACCACAGCAACATCTGGATCTTTGACAGCTGCAAGACGTCTTCCCTTCAGAAAACAGAATGTAACACCACAATCCAGCAGTGCTTCTGGCTTCCCTGGAAGCAAGAGGTGTTTCCAGGAGAATCAGGAGCAGCTGACCTCAGTCACCAGAGCTACACACCAAGGCAGCTGGCGATGTGAGCCGCTGGAGTACTGTGCAAGGTAAAAGCACGCTGCTGCTGCCCTGCCCTGACGAACACGCGGGTTGGTGTCATTTGACAGCAGCAAGATTCAAGAGCCTTTCTTGAGTGAGGGGTTGCCATGTCATCACTCATTTTCCTTGTTAGGCACAGCACTGAGATCACCTTCTTATATCCTTATGAACTGGTGGAGATCAAAGTCCAGCGTGTTGAAACACAATGAGCATTCAGATTTATATCAGATCTTTAAAGAATTCAACCTTGGGCGGAGGGGGGAGCCACGATAGAACACAACCGCAGAAAATACAAGTTAACAGTGAACACACCAGTTTGCTTTCCCACCGTTTGTGATCCACATCTTCTGACCGTTAATAACATATTCATCCCCCTTCTTTTCAGCCTTTGTTTTTATTCCAGCCACATCAGAGCCTGCTCCAGGCTCTGTCACACAGTAAGCCTAAAGGGAAATAAAATGCAAAATCTTGAGGAATAAAAGTTCTATTTTTAGGCAACCACAAGTTACTGCAGACTATGTGCATCAAACTGATCTGTAAAAGGGTTAAGTGAACTGCATGGTAAAACCCAAAACATTAAAGTAAAAAACAAACAAAAAACCCCAAACAAACAACAAAACCAATCCAACTTGAAAAAACCCACAATAGCTGTCTGAGCAAGAATCCAAATACATATGGGTTAATTTTCTTTATAAATCCATAATAATACATTGTCTTTTAATCAAACAGAACTGTTCTGTAACCCTGTTCTGTAACCCTTAAGTCATTACTTCCTCAGGCTTCACAAACTGATGTGAAAGCTGAAGGTCTTTAAAATGTGAAAATAAGAGCACTGAGTAACATTTTATGTTTACTGTGTCCTTTATTTTATGAGGCTCAGTTGTTCAGATATTAATGCATTGCATGTGAATCTTTACTTCTTTCTATGTAACAAGGACTGCTTATATAATATTTAAGATTACAAACAGAGTTTAATTCCCATCCAGCGCCTACACCCCCTGTTGAAAGGGAAATAAAAGGTATTAATTTTTGGTAAGTGACTTAGGATGGGGATAATTTTCCAAGTAGTATCTTCTATTTGCCTATTGAATGTATCTCATTAGCTATTCCCTGACTCAGTAAATGCCACTGTTTATTTACAAACCAACGTGGGCTAAGTTGTGAGTATGTGTTGGTGTTTTCTGGGAAAAAAAAAAGGGGGAAAAAAGAGATAAAGAAAAAACATAAAAAAGGAGTAATATTATGAATATGGTTTAAGAACATTCTACAGTGTAGGAGTCACACTTACACACATCAGTGGTTCTTCTGTCATTCTTCCTAAGTATTTTTTCTGCTGATGCTCATTTCCTGCAATGATTACTGGCATTTGCTGAAAGCAAATATTCACACCATTAATCCATCTTTTTAAAGTGCACAGATTCTAGTTTAAGGGATGTCAGAAAAGACAGAACTTACCCCCAGGGAATTTGCTTCGATGGCAGTTTGAACCCCAGTACATCCGTAACCCAACTCTTCCGTGATAAGGCACGCTTCAAAGCTGCCAAGGCCAAGACCGCCTACAGTTGAAAGATTTAATTTACTAAAACAGGTCTAAATTGTAACATATTAGTGATTTACACAAATGAATTAACAAAAACGTATTCCCTCACGTACAGCTGATTGTGTACCGTGTTTGAGCAGACACTCTCACGCCAGCTTTCTATGGAAGAGCAACAGATGATCTGAAAATGAGACCTCCCAGTTCCAGGGGTAGTGTCTGATTAACCTGGGACGAAGTTGCACAAAGTGGCAAGCATGTACCACGCATAGTTTTTGACCTCTTTACGTTTGGGAATTAAGAGTCCTCAGGAAGCAGAGAAAGGGCCCCTGAGCTACCCCAGCACTTGGGAAAAACCAAAGTGCCTGTATTAGTCAGACAACTCAGCAATCTGCTTCTGACAGAAGCCAGCGCTTTGGGAAGTACATATAAATACAATAATGATACAACTATACTTCCTCAAACATATTTTCCTGAGCCTTCAGGTGACTTCCTCAGCCAGAAGTACGTCTCTTTGGCATCTTTGTCATGCTAACCCTTGACAGGTATTTCTTATGTGAATTTGCCCAGTCTCTTTCCAATCTATGTAAAATTTTAGCATGAACATCATCCAGGGGCAACGAGTTTCAGAAATTAACCACACACGGCATACGGAGCCATCTCCTTTCGTTTATTCTGAACCTACCATCTGCTGGTTTCATTCGGTGCCTTCTAGCTACACTGAAAGGGACAGAGAACTATCCATCCCTCCTCACACTCTCTGTGACACTGACATTACAGTAATTTCTCACACAGAAGCTGCATCTCGCACTGATGATAGATCTTTTGGAATCTTTGTCATCCTTTTAGGAACCTCTTCCATTGCCACAACACTCTTTTGAGATGGAAGGATCTGACTACGTAACGAATTGAAGAGGCAAGTGCAATCTGGATCCAGGCAACAGTGTATTTATGCCTGCTGCTTTTTTCTTCATACCCTTAAAGGTCTCTTCCAATCTTAAATTCTATGGTTTTGACCATTTCTGATCATTATGCTGGTGTTCACAGAACTATGTATTATAAAACCAAAAATCTCTTTTTTGAGAGCCCACAACTAGTTCAGAAGATACGACTTCTCTGTGAAGCTCGGATTGCTTCTTTCCCTTCACACGTGCATCACTTTTCCTTTTTACACTTGCATTGTCCATTTTAACAGTCATTCCATTTCGTGACCTTCTCCTGCAGCTCTTTGCACCTGTGTCTTTTCTACACGAATAACTTAGTCGTATCAGTAAACTCCCCTGCCTCAGGATTGACACCCTTTCCTGGTTATTTATAGATATTCCAAACAGCACAAGACCCAGCAAGGCTGTGCTGCTAATTTTTCCACTACGAAACCTGACTTCCTTTCACAAAAACCCTTCTCCAGTGTATCATGTTTATCTGTTCCACTGTTTCTGTACTTCATCTTACTTGCTCTGAATTTAGACGGTGTATCAGGCTGACTAGGATGCACTTTCCCAGATCTCTCTTGGAGCTTGGAGACCTTTTAAAGCAATGGTGTCCAACTTGCCACTAGTATTTTTTTTTATTTAATAATCAAGTGATTATACACTGCAGTAGCCCAGCTATTTCAGCCTTCAGTTTCTCTAGAATTTGTGGCTGAGTAAATCTAGTCATCGCAATTGCTCCTTTGGTCTCTTTGTCCCTTAACTTTGTTTATTAAATTTTTCATACAAGATATACCCTCTGATTAGTCTTCCAAAAAAAAAAAAAAGGGCCTGTGATGGACACTTCCCTAATGTATTCTTCAGGTAATATAAATGCAAAAAAGCAAATAATCTAACATTTTTTCCATGGTTACTCACACACCTGAACACTGCCAAAGCACTGCTGTACTGCACCTCATCCGAACTGAAAAACCATCCTCCTGGAATAAACTCTTCCATCGCTCCAGCCTGTGCCAGAGACTAGAACAAAATACAACCTTCTAATTTCTCTGCCTAATCAGCTGACACAGGGCACCAGGGGAACATCAGGCAGTTGTAATCACAGTGGGAAAATCTGGTCATAAATTACTAAATCACAACCTGCCTGATTTGCCTCCTGATTACATCCACACCTAGTCACACTCGTATGTGTCACCCTGCCCACTGATTAGATTATTCAAGTATGCAACTGCTTGTTTTATACAGAATCCATAATTGCACATACAAATCTCATCTAACGGCTTTTCTTTGTTTCATTTTACAGATTAAAAAGAATGTTTACTTACCACAGCTTTCTGGTATGTGTGAATTCATAAGACCCAGCTGCCAAGCCCGTTTGATAAGTGGAAGAGGATACTGAAATCGACGGGGAAAAGTCACCTTCTGATTCACCGCAATCAACATTTCACATTTTATGCAGGTTAAGATAAAAGCCTGTTTTTCCCCTTACACTACGGTAGATTTACCTCTCCAGTTCTGTCATACTGCGCAGCAACAGGAATAATTTCCTCCACAGTGAATTTACGAGCAGTAGCTTGAAACTCTTTCTGTTCATCAGTAAGCTCTATTTTAAAGGAAAAAAAAAAAGTAGTCATAAACTCTCTTCTATCTTTAATTTTGCCAGTTGTCAGACTATGAGAAAAGAGAAAACACGACTGTCCTTCCAGGACAACCCAAACCACCCCTTCCTGGGGCTGTCCGGGAAGCAAAGGAGCTCATCTTCCTCTTCCTCCTGGGAGAAACCCTCCAGCGTCCTCTCGTCAACACCTGCAACGCACGCACCTACTTCTGACAAAATTATCCACAAAATATTGAAAACGGAGTAGCGAGGACTGTGTAACAGGAAATGCATTACCAGGAGAAACAAGAAGAACGCTGTGCTGTTTACATGGAGGAAGACAAGGAGGCAGATGTCCTCTGGAGATCCTGGCTGTGCCGTTTCAAACACCTCGCTGCTGACCCACTGCATTTGCTTTGTGTATATAACATGCCAAGATGAGGATGAATTTCTTTATAACGTTTCTTATGACTACATTTAGTTACTTTATCATTGTAAACAAGTTACTTTATCATTGTAAACAAGTTCAGAGTTAAGACACTTTGGCGATAAAAAACGCTTAAGACATACATGAGCTAAAAAAAGAAGAAAATCTTAAAAATGCTACACACATACCTGACTTACCTGAGCTGAGGAGGAAAGTAGTTTTGATTTTCAAATAATTGTTTTTAAAATAATAAAAATCTATTTAGAATAAACACCTTCCTTTTAAATTCAGTTGAACTGCAATATAGGATTTCTTTAAAAACTCTTCAGTTTCCCCTTAATTGCTGTATTTCATTCAAAAATTGCAATTCTTACCAAAGCTAAAGCCAGCTCCAGGTTTGCCTGTATGTAAGTTTTGAGCAGGTTTACTAGAATGTGACCTCCATCCGTGCCCTGCAATGGTCTGAAGCATTCGCTAAAGAGAAGAAGAACATGAGGTGTCAGATCTTTACAGCTCCAGCCTCCTAAAGCCACCAGCCTGACTGCAGCACAGCTTTAAATGCAGAATCCCTCTTTAGAAACAGCATCACATCAAGTGTAATACAACTACTACAGGGATAAAAAAATTCTTGGCTACCTTAGGTTTTGCTCCTGTGGCAACCAGCCACCACGTGCACTGACAGCTGTACCAGGCGCCAACAGCACTGAGCACGAGCGAACTGCCGGATCCCCTTTTAACTATTTTAACTATTAACTATTTAAAAATAATTAAGCATAATTAAAGTTTTTGTTCACAGAGACATAGCAGTATGTATTTCTTTCACTTATACAGACACTCATTAACCCGATTTTCTTGCCCACGAGTGAATGTTCTATCAGTCCAATGTTTAACTACATGCAGACTTAGCGAGACTTTAAAAACACCTTACCTATTAACCAGTATCTACCAGAATGTTTTGACGATGGCCCAGAGACACGTCTGCTTTCTTTTACTAAGCTGCTGCCACGGACACTTGGTGATTGTTATTGCTGTACTCTAAATAGGATAGAACTCAGCAGACTATCTGAAGTTTATTTTTCTTCCTAATATTTATCACAAACTTATTCTTTTCCATAGGAACAGCTACCTCCAGTGACAGCTACTGCTAGCGATACTCAGGCGCAACTCCTACTGCATCTCCTTGCACCAGCTCTGTCACAATCAGAAATATGATCATTAAAGTAGCAAGACTAACACTGGAATCATCTGCTGTCAGGAAAGAGAAGTGATGCAATCTTTATTACCTTAGTGCCAAAAGAAGTACAGAACTTGTTTGAAAAGCTGCACATCGCAGAAAAAGACAGGAGAACAATAGGCTAAGGTCACTAACCTTGACTGTCCCTCACATAACTCAGGACAAATATGAAAAAGAGTTGTCAAGAGCAGTTAGTTGCCGGGGTGTCAGGAGGCTGAACCTGAAATTCCAATGCCCTAGGGTAGGCATTAACCGTGTGCTTCCCTTGCCTAAAGCATTGTTTTTGATCTACAGAACACAAACTGGCTTCAGATGGAGACTTCTTCCCCCCCTGACGCTGTCACAGCAACGCTTTGGACACATGGTCAAGCTGCATCTCTTTGGGGCAAAGTAAGACTGCTGCCAGGAAGCTCTGACGAAGGGCACTTCAACTAATTCAGACTCATGGGTGACTCTGGAAATGGGGAGGACAGACAAAGGCCTGTGTAAATGCTAAACAAGGCACTACCTGAGTTTTGAATAATTTCTACTTTCTAGTTTGAAGCTAAGAGGTTATTGGTGGTTCAGTATAGCAGAACATTAGTACCCAAGATAGACAGCTGTTATACATCACACACATTTTTTAAAAATAGCACAGAGAATACAGCTAGGCACGCTAAAGGAAATGCATTGTATAAATTACCCTCAACTACAAGCCCTGACGTTCTGCAGCCACCTCCACCGCTCGGGCGGGCAGCGGGAGGTCCGGGCGGGCACGGCGCTTTCCCGGAGCCCCGCAGCACGGACGGGAGCACGCGAAG